>NC_052069.1:48965166-49247666 GCF_015852505.1 Tachyglossus aculeatus | reverse complement strand
AGATAAGCGAGGCTCAGAGAAGTTAAGTGACTTGCCCAAGGTCACACATCAGACATGTGGCGGAGCTGGGATTAGAACCCATGACCAAGACCATTTGTCCGCTGGATGACCTGGGGCAAATCACTGCACTTCTCTGTGCCTCAGTTACCTCATCTGACAAATGAGGATTAAGACTGAGCCCCAGATAAGACATGGACTGTGTCCATCTTCATTAGTTTGTAACTACCCCAGCACTTAGTACAGTGCCTGGCACATAGTAGGTGCTTAAATACCATTAAAAAAAAAAAAGTCCTGACTCATAGGCCCGTGCTTTCCCCACTAGGCCACCCTGCTTCTCTTGGCTTCTAGACTGTGAGCCCACTGTTGGGTAGGGACTGTCTCTATATGTTGCCAACTTGTACTTCCCAAGCGCTTAGTACAGTGCTCTGCACACAGTAAGCGCTCAGTAAATATGATTGATTGATTGATTGATCCTCAATCAGCTGGGTCGTGGCAGGCTCCAGACCCCCCGGACTAGTCCGGGCAGGGGTCTGAGGGACAAGTCTGAAATCCCAGCTGCCACTCAGGGAAGTGGCATTTGCTGAGCACCCCCTTGGGGCAGGGCACTGTATTAGGCACTTGGAAAGGACACAGGAACAAAGTGACATGCTCCCTGCCCACAGAGAGCTTGCATTCTAACAGCAGAGGCCAATGTAAAAAATAATAATAATAATAATAGCAGTATTTGTTAAGCGCTTACTATGTGCCAAGCACTGTTCTAAGTGCTGGGGTAGATACAGGGTAATCAGGGGGAACACAGTCCCTGTCCCACATGGACCTTACAGTCATTCATTCAATCGTGTTTTTTGAGCACTTACTGTGGGCAGAGCACTGTACTAAGTGCTTGAGAAGTACAAGTTGGCAATATATAGAGATGGTCCCTACCCAACAGTGGGCTCACAGTCCTCACATTCATTCATTTAATCGTATTTATCTATCATCTCTATGCTGATGACACCCAGATCTCCATCTCTGCCCCTGCTCTGTCCCCCTCTCTCCAGGCTTGCATCTCCTCCTGCCTTCAGGACATCTCCATCTGGATGTCTGCCCGCCACCTCAAACTCAACATGTCCAAGACTGAACTTCTTGTCTTCCCTCCCAAACCCTGCCCTCTCCCTGACTTTCCCGTCACTGTTGACGGCACTACCATCCTTTCCGTCTCACAGGCCCGCAACCTTGGTGTCATCCTCTACTCCGCTCTCTCATTCACCCCTCACATCCAAGCCGTCACCAAAACCTGTCGGTCTCAGCTCCACAACATTGTCAAGATCCGCCCTTTCCTCTCCATCCCAACCGCTACCCTGCTCATTCAAGCTCTCATCCTATCCCGTCTGGACTACTGCATCAGCCTTCTCTCTGATCTCCCATCCTCGTGTCTCTCTCCACTTCAATCCATACTTCATGCTGCTGCCCGGATTATCTTTGTCCAGAAACGCTCTGGGCATATTACTCCCCTCCTCAAAAATCTCCAGTGGCTACCAATCAATCTGTGCATCAGGCAGAAACTCCTCACCCTGGGCTTCAAGGCTGTCCATCCCCTCGCCCCCCTCCTACCTCACCTCCCTTCTCCAGCCCAGCCCGCACCCTCCGCTCCTCTGCTGCTAATCTCCTCCCCGTATCTCGTTCTCGCCTGTCCCGCCATCGACCCCCGGCCCACGTCCTCCCCCTGGCCTGGAATGCCCTCCCTCTGCCCATCCGCCAAGCTCGCTCTCTTCCTCCCTTCAAGGCCCTGCTGAGAGCTCACCTCCTCCAGGAGGCCTTCCCACACTGAGCCCCTTCCTTCCTCTCCCCCTCGTCCCCCCTCTATCCCCCCCATCTTACCTCCTTCCCTTCCCCACAGCACCTGTACATATGTATATATGTTTGTACGTATTTATTACTCTATTTATTTATTTATTTTACTTGTACATATCTATTCTATTTATTTTATTTTGTTAGTATGTTTGGTTTTGTTCTCTGTCTCCCCCTTTTAGACTGTGAGCCCACTGTTGGGTAGGGACTGTCTCTATATGTTGCCAATTTGTACTTCCCAAGTGCTTAGTACAGTGCTCTGCACATAGTGAGCGCTCAATAAATACGATTGATGATTATGATGATGATGCAGAGCACTGTACTAAGCGCTTGAGAAGTAAAAGTTGGCAATATATAGAGACAGTGCCTACCCACCAATGGGCTCTAGAAGGGGGAGACAGACAACAAAACAAAACATGTGGACAGGTGTCACGTCATCAGAATAAATAGAAGGAAAGCTAGATGCACATCATTAACAAAATAAATAGAACAGTAAATATGTACAAGTCTTCCCCACTTTACAGATGAGATAACTGAGGCCCGGAGAAGTGAAGTAACTTGCCCAAGATCACACAGCAGTCATGTGGCACATCCAAGAGTAGAAACCATATCCTCTGATTCCCAGGCCCGGGCTCTTTCTGCTAAGCCTTGCTGCTTCTCCATGCCAGTGGAGGGTCTACTCTGACTTTTGCAGCGTGGCTCAGTGGAAAGAGCACGGACTTTGGAGTCAGAAGTCATGGGTTCAAATCCCGGCTCCGCCAATTGTCAGCTGGGTGACTTTGGACAAGTCGCTTAACTTCTCTGGGCCTCAGTTCCCTCATCTGTAAAATGGGGATTAAGACTGTGAGCCCGCCGTGGGACAACCTGATCACCTTGTAACCTCCCCAGCACTTAGAACGGTGCTTTGCACATAGTAAGTGCTTAATAAATGCTATTATTATTATTATTATTATTATTATTATTATTATTATTATCATTATTTTGGTGTTCATGTGGGCTCAGACCCCTCTCCCAGCCCAAAGTAAACCAGGGCCTTACGATCATCTGAGCTATCTGCAGGGATGGCCGGCTGGGAGAGGGGAGAGTCTTCCGGCTGAGAAGTCTGGCCAGTCTGAAGCAGAGCCCCCACCTCAGTGGGCCTCCAGGACCCCTGAGTTCTGAAAGCTCATTATGGACAGGGAATGTGACTATTTATTGTCATATTGTAATAATAATAATAATAATAATGGCATTTGTTAAGCTCTTACTATAATAATAATAATAATAATAATGGCATTTATTAAGCGCTTACTATGTGCAAAGCACTGTTCTAAGCACTGGGGAGGTTACAAGGTGATCAAGTTGTCCCCGGGGGGCTCACAGTCTTAATCCCCATTTTACAGATGAGGTAACTGAGGCACAGAGAAATTAAGTGACTTGCCCAAAGTCACACAGCTGACAATTGGCAGAGCCGGGATTTGAACCCATGACCTCTGACTCCAAAGCCCGGGCTCTTTCCACTGAGCCACGCTGCTGTATATGCAAAGCACTGTTCTAAGCGCTGGGGGGGGATACACAGTGATCAGGTTGTCCCACGTAGGGCTTACAGTCTTCATCCCCATTTTACAGATGAGGTAACAGGCTCCAAGAAGTTAAGTGACTTGCCCAAGGTCACACAGCAGACATGTGGCGGAGCTGAGAGTCAAACCCACGACCTCTGACTCTAAAGCCCATGCTCTTTCCGCTAAGCCACGCTGCTTGTACTCTCCCCGGCGCTTAATATAGTGCTTTACACCCAGTACGTTCTCAATAAATACGACGGAATGAATCAGCGTGGCTCAGTGGAAAGAGCCCGGGCTTGGGAGTCAGAGGTCATGGGTTCGAATCCCAGTTCTGCCACTTGTCAGCTGTGTGACTTTGGGCAAGTCAGTTCACTTCTCTGGGCCTCAGTTCCCTCATCTGTAAAGTGGGGATTAAGATTGTGAGCCCCAGGTGGGACAACCTTGATTACCTTGTATCCCCCCCAGTGCTTAGAACAGTGCTTGGCATATAGTAAGCGCTTAACAAATACCAAGATTATTATTATTATTATTATTATGAATGAAAAACAGAGAAACAGCATGGCCTAGTGGAAAAAGCACAGGCCTGGGAGTAAGAGCAGAGAACAAAGACAGAGAAAGCAAGGCAGAGAACAAAACAAAACATATTAACAAAATAAAATAAATAGAATACATATGGGAAGGGATGGGAAGCCAGGTCCTTCTGACTCTCAGGCCTGGGCTCTACCCACTAGGCCATGCTGCTTCCTTGTATTACTCTATTTATTTTATCTGTACGTATTTATTCTATTTATTTTGTTAATATGTTTTGTTTTGTTCTCTGTCTCCCCCTTCTAGACTGTGAGCCCACTGTTGGGTAGGGACCGTCTCTAGATGTTGCCAACTTGGACTTCCCAAGCGCTTAGTCCAGTGCTCTGCACACAGTAAGCGCTCAATAAATACAAACGAATGAACGAATGAATAAGAGCAGCTGGGTTCTAATCTCCGCTCTGCCAAATGCTCTCACATGACCGTGGGTAAGTCACTTCTATGTGCCTCAGTTCTCCTGTTCGCCCTCCTACTTGGACTGCAAGCCTCACGTGGGACAGGGACCGTGTCCCACCTAATTCAGTCGTATCGACCCCGTGGCTGAGAACAGTTTTTGACACTTAAAAGCAGGTAAGCACCATTTAAATAAAGACCTTAGCCCCTGCTGTGCCAATGCGGGCATTTAAGTTCCCACGGTGGGTACTGAGTACATGGTGAGTCCCCAGAAAAGCAACAGTCATTCCCGGATGGGCAATGTCCAGTGGCCTGTCTGGGAATGACCGCTTCTTTATGGAATGCTGCCACGGCTTCCCTCCGTCACCCGAGGAAGCCGAAGGCAACTTTGGTCAGAGGACGGCCTTGGGAAAGCATGGGACAAACTCTTTTGGTTTTAGCCGATCATGAGGTGGGCCTGTGGAAACTCCCCGGGATGCTCCTGTTTCAAGGATGCAGAGGACGTGATGTCGAGCTAGTAGCCTCTGGGGCTAAGGAACTGGGAAGGGTCCCTCTTGGGCAATCAAGGGGAAACAGAAACTGCACAAAACAGCTTCTTTCCATAGAAGGTGACAAGGATTAGGCGGGACTAACCAATCATCCATCCAGATGTTTATCTTCAGTAAAATGCAGAATTATTTCCCTGACCGCAACGGGGCCTTCCCAGACTGAGCCCCCCTTTTCCTCTCCTCCTCCCCATCCCCCCGGCCCTACCTCCTTCCCCTCCCCACAGCACCTGTAAATATGTTTTTACAAATTACTCTATTCTATTTATTTTGTTAATGATGTGCATCTAGCTTTAATCCTATTTGCTCTGACGACTTGGCACCTGTCCACATGTTTTGTTGTCTGTCTCCCCCTTCTAGACTGTGAGCCTGTTGTTGGGTAGGGACGGTCTCTGTATATATGTTGCCAACTTGTACTTCCCAAGCGCTTAGTAGAGTGCTCGGCACATAGTAAGCGCTCAATAAATACGATTGATGATGATGTCGCCGACTTGCACTTCCCAAGCGCTCAGTACAGTGCTCTGCACACAGCAAGCGCTCAATAAATACAATTGAATGAATGAACACTGGCCGTGCAGTACATAGCTGAAAAATGAAGTGAGAGCTTCATTTCACTGCTGCTTCGTGTGATGATGACAGGTCACATCTTTCCCAGCAGTACCTCAAGAGAAGATCTCCTACCTCCTTTCAAAAATCCATCCCCGCCATCTGTGCGGCCGACCCCATCCCTTCCCACCTTAGCATACTACTTATCCCACCCCCTTTCTTCCTTCCCTGACCATCTTCAGCTGTTCAATCAATCAAATATATTTATTGAGCGCTTACTGTATGCAGAGCACTGTACTAAGCGCTTGGGAAGTACAAGTTGGCAACATATAGAGACAGTCCCTACTCAACAGTGGACTGTTCACTTTTCAATCACTTCCTCATACTTCCAAATATGCTCATGTCTCCTAAAAAAAAAACAAACCCTCCCTTGATTCCATGGTTGCCTCCAGTTATCGCCCCCTCTCCCTCCTCTCATTCTTCTCCAGACACCTTGAATGATGCTGATGATGGCATTTGTTAAGCGCTTACAAGGTGCAAGGCACTGTTCTAAGTGCTGGGGAGGATACAAGGTGATCAGATTGTCCCACGGGGGGCTCACAGGCTTCATCCCCATTTTACAGATGAGGGGACTGAGGCCCAGAGAAGTTAAGTGAGTTGCCCAAAGTCACACAGCTGACAATTGGTGGAGCCTGGATTTGAACCCATGACCTCTGACTCTCAAGCCCGTGCTCTTTCCATTGAGCCATGCTGCTCCTCTTCATCTCCTTGATCCCCTCCAATCTGGCTTCCACTCCCTTCACCCCATGAAATCTGCACCCTCAGATCTCCTTAGACTGTGAGCCCACTGTTGGGTAGGGACTGTCTCTATATGTTACCAACTTGTACTTCCCAAGCGCTTAGTACAGTGCTCTGCACACAGTAAGCTCTCAATAAATACGATTGATTGTTGATCTCCTTCTTGTCAAAGTCAACTTCTTACAATGGCTTTGAGTGACCCATATACCTGCTATCTTACCTTGCTGATTTCCTAATACATGACAGCACATTTACTTTGTTCCTCCAATAATAATGATGGTATCTATTAAGCACTTACTATGTGCCAGGCACTGTTCTAAGCACTGTATAATAATTATGATGATGGGGGCATTTGTTAAGCGCTTATCATGTGCCAAGCACTGTTTTAAGTACTCGGGGAGATAAAAGATAATCAGGTTGTCCCACATCGTGCTCACAGTCTTAATCCCCATTTAACAGATGAGGTAATTGAGGCACGGAGAAGTGAAGTGACTTGCCCAAAGTCACATAGCTTACAATAATAATAATAATAATAATGGCATTTATTAAGTGCTTACTATGTGCAAAGCACTGGTCTAAGTGCTGGGGAGGTTACAAGATGATCAGGTTGTCCCACAGGGGGCTCACAGTCTTAATCCCCATTTTCCAGATGAGGTCGCTGAGTCCCAGAGAAGTTAAATGACTTGCCCAAAGTCACACAGCTGACAATTGGCAGATGCGGGATTTGAACCCATGACCTCTGACTCCAAAGCCCGGGCTCTTTCCACTAAGCCGTGCTGCTTCTCCGCGTGGTGGAGCTAGGATTTGAACCCACAACCTCTGACTCCCAAGCCCGTGCTCTTTCCACTGAGCCACACCAATGCCAACCTACTTGCTGGACTTCAGTCTCTAACTCAGCTACGTCCTGCCTCTGGCCTGGATCTCCCTCCCCACTTAATATATTTTGTTGTCTGTCTCCCCCTTCTAGACTGTGAGCCCACTGTTGGGTAGGGACCGTCTCTATATGTTGCCAACTTGGACTTCCCAAGCGCTTAGTACAGTGCTCTGCACACAGTAAGCGCTCAATAAATACGATTGAATGAATGAATCTGGACCACCATTCTCCCCACCTTCAAAGCCTTATTAAAAAAAACAAAAAACCACACCTCCTCCAAGAGGTCTTCCCCTAAACCCTCATTTCCCTTACCACCATACACCAGGATTTGCACACTTAAAGTACTTGATAGGTGCCCCACCCCAGCTCCAGAGCACTTATATGGGTAACCATAGTTTAATATCTGTCTCACCCTCTAGATTGTGAATTCCTTGTGGGCAGGAAACAATCAATCATACTTATTGAGCGCTTACTGTGTGCAGAGCACTGTACTAAGCACTTACTAAGGAAATTAAGGAAACATGTCTCCCAGGTCTGTTGTATTGTTCTCTCTCCTCGGGCAAGTCAATTCTCTTCTCTGGGCCTCAATTCCCTCATCTGCAAAATGGGGAATCAATATCTATTCTCCCTCCTACTGAAACTATGAGCCCTCTGTGGGGCCTGGTGATCTTATATCTACCCCAGTGCTTAGTACAATACTTGGCACATAGTAAGTGCTTAACAAGTACTACAATCATCATCACCTAGTAATAATAATAATAATAATAATAATGGCATTTATTAAGCACTTACTATGTGCAAAGCACTGTTCTAAGTGCTGGGGAGGTTACAAGGTGATCAGGTTGTCCCACGGGGGCTCACAGTCTTAATCCCCATTTTACAGATGAGGTAACTAAGGCACAGAGAAGTTAAGTGACTTACCCAAAGTAACACAGCTGACAGTTGGTGGAGCAGGGATTTGAACCCATGACCTCAGACTCCAAAGCCCGTGCGCTTTCCACTGAGCCACACTGCTGTACTCTGCTCACAATAACTGCTCAATAAATTGTGAATGATAGACTAAAGGAGGCAGATGGGGACCCTTACCCTTGTCTTGTCTTATGATTGCCCTATTTGGTACTGATATTCATTCACTGAATCATTTCTACTGAGCGCTTACTTTGTGCAGAGCACTGTACTAAGTGCTGGGGAAAGTACAACACTAAACAGTGATGATCCCTGCCCACAGTGAGCTCACAGTCTAGAGGGGGGAGACAGACATCAATACCAATAAACAAACATCAATACAATAAATAAAATGAAGATATATATATCTTCATATATCTATCTCTCTTTATAGATATATCTATCTATCTTTAGATATATCTATCTTTACATATAATATCTATCTTTATATATTATATATCTATTTTATATATATCTATCTTTATATATATATATATATCTTTATATCTATATCTCTATCTTTATATCTATATCTATCTTTATATCTATATCTATCTATCTTTATATATATATCTATCTTTATACATATATATCTATCTTTATATATATATCTCTATCTTTATATATATATATCTTTATATATATATCTTTATATATCTCTATCTTTATATATATCTTTATATATATCTTTATCTATCTATCTTTATATATCTATCTTTATATATATATCTATCTTTATATAAATATCTATCTTTATATCTATCTATCTTTATATACATATATCTTTATATACATATATCTATCTATATATATATCTTTATATACATATATCTATCTTTATATATATATTTCTATCTTTATATATATATCCTGCCCCCGCCCCGTTTTTTTTTTTAGGAGACATGAGCATGTTTGGAATCATGAGGAAGTGATTGAAAAGTGAACAGCTGAAGATGGTCAGAGAAGGAAGAAAGGGGGCGGAATATATTTATATTTTATATATATATATATAAAAATAAAAGGGCTGTGGGGTTGGGAGCTGTGGGGAGAGCAAAGGGAGCAAGTCAGGGAGATGAAGAGAAGTGGAGGGATTTGTCTGGGAAGGCCTCTTGGAGGAAATTGGCCTTCAATAAGGCTTTGAAATTGGGGGGAGAGTAATTGTATGGCAGATCTGAGGAGGGAGGGTATTTCAGGCCAGAGGCAGGAGGTGGGCCGGGGTCATCTTGTACATCTCCCTGCACACAGTAAGCGCTCAATAAATACGATTGATTGATTGATCTCCCTCTGCAATCCCGGCTGCCATACCCGGAGTGGGGTGGGGACGGCCTGTCAAGTTAGGCTAACATGCCATTTCCTAGAAAACTGTGTTTGAGCTTGATTCATTCAGTGGTGTTTAGTGAACACTTACCGTGTGCAGAGTACTGTACTAAGTGCTTGGAAGGGTACAATATAACAATAAACGGACACATTCCCTGCCCACCGTGTGATTACAGTCTAGATGGGGAGACGACATTAATATAAATAAAGTACAGATATGGACAAAGTGCTGTGGGACTGGGAAGTGGGGGGGATGAATGAAGGGAGCAAGTCAGGGTGACGCAGAAGAGAAAGGGAGAAGAGGAAAGGAGGGCTTAGTCAGGGAAGGCCTCTTGGAGGAGATAACGATAATTATTATTACTAATTAATTTATTAATTAGTATTAATTATTACTCTATTTATTTTACTTGTACATATCTATTCTATTTATTTTATTTTGTTAGTATGTTTGGTTTTGTTCTCTGTCTCCCCCTTTTAGACTGTGAGCCCACTGTTGGGTAGGGACTGTCTCTATATGTTGCCAACTTGTACTTCCCAAGCGCTTAGTACAGTGCTCTGCACACAGTAAGTGCTCAATACGATTGATTGATTGATAAGCAGCGTGGCTCACTGGAAAGAGCACGGGCTTTGGAGCCAGAGGTCATGGGTTCAAATCCCGGCTCCACCAATTGTCAGCTGTGTGACTTTGGGCAAGTCACTTAGCTTCTCTGGGCCTCAGTTCCCTCATCTGTAAAATGAGGATTAAGACTGTGAGCCCCCCTGCACACAGTAAATGCTCAATAAATACTAGGGATTGATTTCTCGGAGCTAAAGCGGACAGCAGGAAGCAGTGTGGCTCAGTGGAAAGAGCAGGGGCTTTGGAGCCAGAGGTCATGGGTTCAAATCCCAGCTCCGCCAATTGCCAGCTGTGTGACTTTGGGCAAGTCGCCTAACTTCTCTGTGCCTCAGTTCCCTCATCTGTAAAATGGGGATTAAGACTGTGAGCCACCCGTGGGACAAACAATGGGGATTGACTGATCACCTTGGAACCTCCCCCGCACTTAGAACAGTGCTTGGCACATAGTAAGCACGTAACAAATATCATTTTTAATAATAATAACCATAATAATGGCATTTATTAAGGGGGTAAATACAAGCAAACCAAGTTGGAGACAGTCCCTGTCCCCTGCGAGGCTCAGAGTCTCAATCCCCGTTTTACAGCTGAGGAAACTGAGGCACAGAGAAGTGAAGGTCTCTTCCTCCCTTCAAGGCCCTGCTGAGAGCTCACCTCCTCCAAGAGGCCTTCCCAGACTGAGCCCCTTCCTTCCTCTCCCCCTCGTCCCCCTCTCCATCCCCCCCATCTCACCTCCTTCCCTTCCCCACAGCACCTGCATATATGTATATGTTTGTACATATTTATTACTCTATTTTACTTGTCCATATCTATTCTATTTATTTTATTTTGTTAGTATGTTTGGTTCTGTTCTCTGTCTCCCCCTTTTAGAGTGTGAGCCCACGGTTGGGTAGGGACCGTCTCTATATGTTGCCAATTTGTACTTCCCAAGCGCTTAGTACAGTGCTCTGCACATAGTAAGCGCTCAATAAATACGATTGATGATGATGATGGGAAAAGAACGGTGCCCAACGGTGGGCTTCACTCCGGGGCTTGGTGTCAGGTTGTCGGATGTGTCTCAGGGAGAAGGTGTCATTAGAGAAGCGATGCTTCCAGGCCCCAAATTCAGATTTTCAGAAAAGGCCTGGATGCAGGTTTCACTTAGGAGGGAGCAAATAATCATTTTGGTTGTAGCGCCACCTGCGGATTGCAGGAAGGAATGACAGCTCTTCCCAGCCTGGGAAAGACTGACTATTATAATAATAATAATAATAATAATGATAATAATAATAATAATAATAATAATAATAATAATTTGTTAAGCGCTTACTATGTGCAAAGCACTGTTCTAAGCGCTGGGGAGGCTACAAGGTGATCAGGTTGTCCCACGTGGGGCTCACAGTCTTCACCCCCATTTGACAGATGAGGGAACTGAGGCACAAGAAGCGACTTGCCCAGTCACACAGCTGGCAATTGGCAGAGCCGGGATTTGAACCCATGACCTCTGACTCCAAAGCCCGGGCTCTTTCCACTGAGCCACGCTGCTTCCCGCTCTCCACTTTAGCTCCAGAGAAATCAATCCCTAGTATTTATTGAGCGTTTACTGCGTGCGGAGCATTGCACTAAGCTCATGGGATAGGGAAGCAGCGTGGCTCAGTGGAAAGAGCCCGGGCTTTGGAGTCAGACATCATGAGTTCAAATTCCGGCTCCGCCAATTGTCAGCTGTGTGACTTTGGGCAAGTCACTTAACTTCTCTGGGCCTCATTTACCTCATCTGTAAAATGGGGATGAAGACCGTGAGCCCCCCTTGGGACAACCTGATCTTGTAACCTCCCCAGAGCTTAGAACAGTGCTTTGCACATAATAAGCGCTTAATAAATGCCATCATTATTGTTAGTATTACAATATAACAGTCTGTGGACATGAACCCTGCCCTCAAGGAACTTGCGGTGCAAAGGAGGAGACATTAAAATACATTACTGATATGCAATTTGGTAGTTGAAGCTATCTCTCCCATTAATCCCACATGGGACAACCTGATTACCTTGTATCTACCCCAGCGCTTAGAACAGTGCTTTGCACATAGTAAGCGCTTAACAAATACCAACATTATTATTATTATTATTAATAATAATAAGAATGGCATTTATTAAGCACTTACTATATGCAAAGCACTGTTCTAAGCACTGGGGAGGTTACAAGGTGAACAGGTTGTCCCACAGGGGGCTCACAGCTTTAACCCCCATTTTACAGATGAGGGAACTGAGGGACAGAGAAGTGACTTCCCCACCATCACACAGCTGACAATTAGCAGAGCCGGAATTTGAATCCAGAACCTTTGACTCCAAAGCCTGGGCTCTTTCCACTGAGCCACGCAGCTTCTCTGAATCAACGCCTTATCGTGGCAGGAGAGTTTGCATACATTCATTCATTCATTCAATCGTATTTATTGAGCGCTTACTGTGTGCAGAGCACTGTACTAAGCGCTTGGGAAGTACAAGTTGGCAACATATAGAGACGGTCCCTACCCAACAGTGGGCTCACAGTCTTGAAGGGGGAGACAGACAACAAAACCAAACTTACTAACAAAATAAAATAAATAGAATAGATATGTACGAGTAAAATAGAGTAATAAATATGTACAAACATATATACATATATACAGGTGCTGTGGGGAGGGGAAGGAGGTAAGGCGGGGGGATGGAGAGGGGGAGGAGGGGGAGAGGAAGGAGGGGGCTCAGTCTGGGAAGGCCTCCTAATGATGAGACTGAGGCACTGAGAAATAAAGCATGCACTGATGAAGCTTAGCGTTATGCCATGTGCCATCATGGAAAGGTCTAAGTCGGAGCTTCAGAAACAGTCAATTCACCTGTGCTGGGCAGCTGCAGCATCAGAAAGAGTCAAAGGTAGACGAGCAAGTGATAATGTTGGCATTTGCTAAGCCAACCTCCCCGCCCTACCTCCTTCCCCTCCCCACAGCACCTGTATATATGTTTGTACAGATTTATTACTCTATTTTACTTGTACATATTTACTATTCTATTTTTTTCTTAATGAAGTGCATCTAGCTTTATTTCTATTTATTCTGATGACTTGACCCCTGTCCACATGTTTTGTTTTGTTGTCTGTCTCCCCCTTCTAGACTGTGAGTCCGTTGTTGGGCAGGGACCGTCTCTATATGTTGCCGACTTGTACTTCTATTTATTTTATTTTGTTAATATGTTTGGTTTTGTTCTCTGTCTCCCTCGTCCTCCCCCCCCTCCATCCCCCCCACGCTACCTCCTTCCCCGCCCCACAGCACCTGTATATATGTTTGTACAGATTTATTACTCTATTTTACTTGTACATACTTACTATTCTATTTTTTTCTTAATGATGTGCATCTAGCTTTATTTCTATTTATTCTGACGACTTGACACCTGTCCACATGTTTTGTTTTGTTGTCTGTCTCCCCCTTCTAGACTGTGAGTCCACTGTTGGGCAGGGACCGTCTCTATATGTTGCCGACTTGTACTTCTATTTATTTTATTTTGTTAATATGTTTGGTTTTGTTCTCTGTCTCCCTCGTCCTCCCCCTCTCCATCCCCCCCGCCTTACCTCCTTCCCTTCCCCACAGCACCTGTACATATGTATATATGTTTGTGCATATTTATTACTCTATTTATTTTACTTGTACATATCTAGTCTATTTATTTTATTTTGTTAATATGTTTGCTTTTGTTGTCTGTCTCCCCCTTCTAGACTGTGAGCCCAATGTTGGGCAGGGACCATCTCTATATGTTGCCAACTTGTACTTCCCAAGCGCTTAGTACAGTGCTCTGCACACAGTAAGCACTCAATAAATACGATTGATTGATTCCCAAGCACTTAGTGCAGTGCTCTGCACACAGTAAGTGCTCAATAAATACGATTGAATGAATGAATGAACTATCTTTTCTCCTCTAAATCCCTCAGCCTGAGTTCTACACTCATTGACCAAACTCTTCCATCCTACATTTCAAGGGCACTAATTCATCAAGTTGTTGGTATTAACAGTCATTTTATTTATTACGCATTAGCTGTGTTTCAGGTCTGTGTTAGATAGAAAATAATCAGAATCATTCTACTCTGTGTTTCCATGCTTACAGGTGGGCACCAAGGCCTTTAAATAAAAAAACCCATCATTTTTCTGCTTCTCACTTCTCATCAAACTGTTGGTAGTAACAATCATTTTATTTATTATGCATTAGCTGTGTTGCAGCTCTGTTAAGAACAGTGGTAGATACAAAATAATCAGAATCACTCTACTCTGTGTTTCCATGCTTACAGGTGGGCACCAAGGCCTTTAAATAAAAAACCTCATTTTTCTGTTTCTCACTTCTCATCAAGTTGTTGGTAGTAACAGTCATTTTATTTATTATGCATTAGCTGTGTTCCAGCTCTGTGTTAAGAACTGTGGTAGATACAAAATAGTCAGAATCACTCTGTGTTTCCATGTTTACAGGTAGGCACCAAGGCCTTTAAATTAAAAAAAAAAACTCATTTTTCTGCTTCTCACTTCTCATCAAGGTGTTGGTAGTAACAGTCATTTTATTTATTATGCATTAGCTGTGTTCCAGCTCTGTGTTAAGAACTGTGGTGGATACAAAATAATCAGAATCACTCTACTCTGTGTTTCCATGCTTACAGGTGGGCACCTAGGGCTTTAAATAAAAAACCCTCATTTTTCTGCTTCTCACTTCTCATCAAGTTGTTGGTAGTAACAATCATTTTATTTATTATGCATTAGCTGTGTTCCAGCTCTGTGTTAAGAACTGTGGTGGATACAAAATAATCAGAATCACTCTACTCTGTGTTTCCATGCTTACAGGTGGGCACCAAGGCCTTTAAATAAAAAAAACCCTCATTTTTCTGCTTCTCACTTCTCATCAAGTTGTAGGTAGTAACAATCATTTTATTTATTATTCATTAGCTGTGTTCCAGCTCTGTGTTAAGAACTGTGGTAGATACAAAATAGTCAGAATCACTCTGTGTTTCCATGTTTACAGGTAGGCACCAAGGCCTTTAAATAAAAAAAAACCTCATTTTTCTGCTTCTCACTTCTCATCAAGTTGTTGGTAGTAACAGTCATTTTATTTATTATGCATTAGCTGTGTTCCAGCTCTGTGTTAAGAACTGTGGTAGATACAAAATAATCAGAATCACTCTACTCTGTGTTTCCATGCTTACAGGTGGGCACCTAGGCCTTTAAATTAAAAAAACCTCATTTTTCTGCTTCTCACTTCTCATCAGGTTGTTAGTAGTAACAATCATTTTATTCATTATGCATTAGCTGCGTTGCAGCTCTGTGTTAAGAACTGTGGTAGATACAAAATAATCAGAATCACTCTACTCTGTGTTTCCATGCTTACAGGTGGGCACCAAGGCCTTTAAATTAAAAAACTTCATTTTTCTGCTTCTCACGTCGCATCAGGTTGTTGGTAATAACAATCATTTTATTTATTATGCATTAGCTGTGTTCCAGCTCTGTGTTAAGAACTGTGGTAGATACAAAATAGTCAGAATCACTCTGTGTTTCCATGTTTACAGGTAGGCACCTAGGGCTTTAAATAAAAAACCCTCATTTTTCTGCTTCTCACTTCTCATCAAGTTGTTGGTAGTAACAGTCATTTTATTTATTATGCATTAGCTGTGTTCCAGGTCTGTGTTAAGAACTGTGGTAGATATAAAATAATCAGAATCACTCTACTCTGTGTTTCCATGCTTACAGGTGGGCACCAAGGCCTTTAAATAAAAAAACCTCATTTTTCTGCTTCTCACTTATCAGGTTGTTGGTAGTAACAATCATTTTATTTATTATGCATTAGCTGTGTTCCAGGTCTGTGTTAAGAACTGTGGTAGATATAAAATAATCAGAATCACTCTACTCTGTGTTTCCATGCTTACAGGTGGGCACCAAGGCCTTTAAATTAAAAAAAAACCTCATTTTTTCGGTTTCTCACTTCTCAATTCGCAGTTGCACAACATTGGCTTACATAGCTTGTAGATTTAACACAGAAAAATTCTCCCCCACCTCTAATTACCCAACTTTCAGCAATTCACAGACACATTAATCCCATTAGTTCTCTTGAGCACATACTTCAAAAACAACACAAGCCCTCTTACTCACATTTGCTCTCTTGGACCTGAGCATGTAGGGTTGGCAGATATTCTCAGGGCAGCTACAAGAAGGAGAAACAGCTCAACCCTGCTGGAAAAAAAACTCAGAAAAGTTCCACCTGTCCTGGATTTAAAATCTCTTACTGGTTCACCGATTTGCTGAACTTCTCCTGGGATCGTATTGGCCAGCTCCATAAAGTCCCAGTCTCAGATTCAGGGAAATGTAGTTTGCAGGGATGAGAAAATTATAGAAATCAATCTCCTCTTTTGATTATTTTTTTAATTAAAAAAAATTAAAAATTTAATTTTTTTAAATTACAGTTGTTACATGGACTATGTATCGAGCACTGTTCTAAATGCTGGGGTAGATACAAGCTTATCAGGTTGGATTTAATCCCCGTTATACAGATGAAGTTAGTGGGGCACAGGGAATAATAATGTTGGTATTTGTTAAGCCAGCCAGCCCGGTGGTAAAATTCCCTTCCCCACAGCACCTGTATATATGTATATATGTTTGTACATATTTATTACTCTATTTATTTATTTATTTTACTTGTACATATCTATTCTATTTATTTTATTTTGTTAGTATGTTTGGTTTTGTTCTCTGTCTTCCCCCTTTTAGACTGTGAGCCCACTGTTGGGCAGGGACCGTCTCTATACGTTGCCAATTTGTACTTCCCAAGTGCTTAGTACAGTGCTCTGCACATAGTAAGCGCTCAATAAATACGATTGATGAAGCGCTTACTATCTGCCAAGCACTGTTCTAAGCGCTGGGGTAGATACAAGGTAATCAGTTTGTCCCACAGGGGGCTCACAGTCTTAATCCCCATTTTACAGATGAGGTAACTGAGACATAGAGAAGTGACTTGCCCAAAATCACACAGCAGACAAGTGGCGGAGTCAGGATTAATAATAATAATAATAATAATAATGGCATTTATTAAGTGTTTACTATGTGCAAAGCGCTGTTCTAAGCACTGAGGAGATTACAAGGAGATCAGGTTGTCCCCCGTGGGGCTCACAGTTTTAATCCCCATTTTACAGATGAGGGAACTGAGGCCCAGAGAAGTGAAGTGACTTGTCCAAAGTCACACAGCTAACAAGTGGTAGAGCCGGGATTTGAACCCATGACCTCTGACTCCCAAGCCCGTGCTCTTTCCACTGAGCCATGCTACTTCCTTGCCCAAGTTCACACGGCAAGCAATTGGCAGAGGCAGGATTAGAACCCAGGTCTTCTGACTCTCAGGGCCATGTTCTTTCCACTAGGCCATGAGGCTTCTCCTTCACCCTCCACCCCCTCCCCTCCCCTCCTCTCCTCTCCCCTCCAGTTACAGTTCAGCCTCTTCATTTATTCATTCATTCATTCAATCGTATTTATTGAGCGCTTACTGTGTGCAGAGCACTGTACTAAGCGCTTGAGACGTACAAGTTGGCAACATATAGAGATGGTCCCTACCCAACAACGGGCTCACAGTCTCTTAGTAGAAACTAATAAGAAAATGCCTGCTACCAATACAGTTCTTGGCACATAGTAAGCGCTTAATAAACGCCATCATTATTATTATTATTAACAATAATGATGGTATTTAAGTGCTTACTATATGTCAAGTGCTGTTCCAAGCAATCAGTCAATCAATTGTATTGAGCGCTTACTGTGTGCAGAGCACTGTACTAAGCGTTTGGGAAGTCCAAGTTGGCAACATATAGAGACAGTCCCTACCCAACAGTGGGCTCACAGTCTAGAAGACTGTCTAAGCAATCAATCCAAGCAATCAATCAATTATTGAGCGCTTACTGTGTGCAGAACACTGTACTGAGCACTTGGGAAGTCCAAGTTGGCAACACATAGAGACGGTCCCTACCCAACAGTGGGCTCACAGTCTAGAAGGGGGAGACAGAGAACAAAACAAAACATATTAACAAAATAAAATAAAATAAATAGAATAGATATGTACAAGTAAAATAAATAAATAGAGTAATAGAATAGAGTAATAAGCACTGGGGTAATAATAATGATGATGATGACATTTGTTAGGTGCTTACTATGTGCAAAGGACTGTTTGAAGTGCTGGGGAGGATACAAGGTAATCAGGTTGTCCCACATAGGCTCACAGTCTTAATCCCCATTTTACAGACGAGGGAACTGAGGTACAGAGATGTGAAGTGACTTGCCCAAAGTCACACAGCTATGTGGTGGAGCCGGGATTAGAACCCATGACCTCTGACTCCCAAGGCCGGGCTCTTTCCATTGAGCCACGCTGCTTGATACGAGCTAATCAGGTTGAACAGAGTCCCTGTCCCACACAGGCTCACAGTCTTAATCCCCATTTTTACAGGTGAGGAAACTGAGGCACAAGAAGTGAAGTGACTTGGCCCAAGTCACAGAGCAGAGAGCGGGGATTAGAACCCAGGTCCTTCCGACTCCCAGGCATATGCTCTATCCACTAGGCCATGCTGCTTCCCCTGCCCAAAATTCAAGTGTAAGAGGGTAGCGACAGGTGTTTTAGCATTAACATAATCAGGATCTGCCAACAGGGTTAGTTACAGCTGAGTAAGTCTTCATAGCTAAATAATAATAATAATAATAATAATAATAATAATAATGGTATTTGTTTTCATTCATTCATTCATTCAATCGTTTTTATTGAGCGCTTACCATGTGCAGAGAGCACTGTACTAAGCGCTTGGGAAGTACAAGTCGGCAACATATAGAGACGGTCTCTACCCAACAACGGGCTCACATCATCATCATCATCAATCGTATTTATTGAGCGCTTACTGTGTGCAGAGCACTGTACTAAGCGCTTGGGAAGTACAAATTGGCAACATATAGAGACAGTCCCTACCCAACAGTGGGCTCACAGTCTAAAAGGTGGGCTCACGGTCTAGAAGGGGGAGACAAATAACAAAACAAGTAGACAGGTGTCAATACCATCAGAATAAATAGAATTATAGCTATACACGCATCATTAACAAAATAAATAGAATAGTAAATATGTGTAAGTAGAATAAATAGAGTAATAAATCTGTACAAGCATATATACTGGTGCTGTGGGGAGGGGAAGGAGGCAGGGCGGGGGAGGAGGAGAGGAAAAAGGGGGCTCAGTCTGGGAAGGCGTCTTGGAGGAAGCGCTTACTATGTGCCAAGCACTGACAGGACCTTCCTAAGGATACCACTGTTGGGTAGGGACTGTCTCTATATGTTGCCAATTTGTACTTCCCAAGCGCTTAGTACAGTGCTCTGCACATAGTAAGCGCTCAATAAATACGATTGATGATGATGATGATGATGATGATGATAGGAAGGGCGGTAGAAAAATGCATTCATTAGCTCTATCCATCTCAAGTTTGGTAATGCACACACTCCTTTGCTCTTCTCCCATTCCCTTCTGTGTCACCCTGACTTGCTCCCTTCATTCATCGTCCCTCCCAGCCTCACAGCACTCAATAATAATAATAATAATAATAATAATAATGGCATTTATTAAGCACTTACTATGTGCAAAGCACTGTTCTAAGCGCTGGGGCGGTTACAAGATGATCAGGTTGTCCCATGGGGGGCTCGCAATCTTAATCCGCATTTTACAGATGAGGTAACTGAGGCACAGAGAATAATAATAATGATGGTATTTGTTAAGTGCTTACTATGTGCAAAGCACTGTTCTAAGCACTGGGGAGGTTACGAGATGATCAGGTTGTCCCACGGGGGGCTCGCAATCTTAATCCGCATTTTACAGATGTGGTAACTGAGGCCCAGAGAAGTGAAGTGACTTGCCCAAAGTCACACAGCTGACAATTGGCGGAGCCGGGATTCAAACCCATGAACTCTGACTCCAAAGCCCGGGCTCTTTCCACTGAGCCACGCTGCTTCCCCATATCTTGTCTCCATATCTGTCATTTATTTATTTCTATTAATGCCCGATTCCCCCTCTAGACTGTAAGATCACTGATGGCAGAGATTGTGTCTGTTTATTGTTATATTGTAATAATAAATATAATGGTGGTATTTGTTAAGCGCTTACTATGTGCCAACCACCGTTCTAAGCACTGGGGTAGATGCAAGGTAATCAGATTGGACACAGTCCCTGTCTCACATTCATTTATTCAATCATATTTATTGAGCACTTACTGTGCACAGAGCACTGTACTAAGCGCTCTGCACTAAGCCTGTGTGAGCCCCACATGGGACTCACAGTCTAAATCCCCATTTTACAGATGAGGGAACTGAGGCCCAAAGAAGTTAAGCGACTTGCCCAAGGTCACACAGCAGACGAGTGGCGGAGCTGGGATTAGAGCCCGCATCCTCTGACTCCCAATGTATATATGTTTGTACATATTTATTACTCTATTTATTTATTTTACTTGTACATGTTTATTTTATTTATTTTATTTTGTTAATATGTTTTGTTTTGTTGTCTGTCTCCCCCTTCTAGACTGTGAGCCCACTGTTGGGTCGGGACCGTCTCTAGATGTTGCCGACTTGGACTTCCCGAGCGCTTAAGTGCTCAACAAATACGATTGAATGAATGAATCTTGTGCTCTGCATTCATTCATTCGTATTTATTAAGCGCTTACTGTGTGCAGAGCAGTGTACTAAGCGCTTGAGAAGTACAAATTGGCAACATATAGAGACGGTCCCTACCCCACAGCTCTTGCCACTAGGCCAAGCTGCTGCCCAAGTGCTTAGTACAGTGCTCTGCTCACAGTAGGTGCTCAATAAATTCAATTAATTAAATGTGATTGATTGACCTGGAGAAAAAGCCCAGATTACTACCAAGCCTATAATCCTATTAACTAGTCCTTCCCACTAGCACAGGGAGAACTGATTGGGCACAGCTGACTAGCCTGGGGGTGGATTTGGGTCAAGGAAGGAATTCCACAGGTGAGAAGAGTTTCTGATTAGGAATGGCTTGGCTGTTCCGCTGGTGGCAGGTAAATTTTCTTCAATCAATCAATCAATCAATCGTATTTATTGAGCACTTACTGTGTGCAGAGCACTGTACTAAGCACTTGTCAGCTGCGTGACCTTGAGCAAGCCACTTCACTTCTCTGTGCCTCGGTGACCTCATCTGTAAAATGGGGGTGAAGA
Source organism: Tachyglossus aculeatus (assembly GCF_015852505.1). Taxonomy (NCBI): domain Eukaryota; kingdom Metazoa; phylum Chordata; class Mammalia; order Monotremata; family Tachyglossidae; genus Tachyglossus; species Tachyglossus aculeatus. The sequence goes on along the minus strand of NC_052069.1, from coordinate 49,226,470 downwards.
CTGGGAGCCCCATGGGGGACAACCTGATCACCTTGTATAATAATAATAATAATTGCTGTTATTATTATTATTATTATTATTATTATTATTATTATTTGGGGTCAGAGGCATGACCTCTGACTCCAAAGCCTGGGCTCTTTCCACTGAGCCATGCTGCTTCCCTTCATAATGATAATAATAATAATAATGACATTTATTAAGCACTTATCATCATCATCATCATCAATCGTATTTATTGAGCGCTTACTGTGTGCAGAGCACTGTACTAAGCGCTTGGGAAGTCCAAGTTGGCAACATATAGAGACGGTCCCTACCCAACAGTGGGCTCACAGTCTAGAAGGGGGAGACAGAGAACAAAACCAAACATGCTAACAAAATAAAATAAATAGAATAGATATGTACAAGTAAAATAAATAAATAAATAAATAAATAGAGTAACAAATATGTACAAACATATATACATATATACAGGTGCTGTGGGGAAGGGAAGGAGGTAAGATGGGGGGATGGAGAGGGGGAGGAGGGGGAGAGGAAGGAAGGGGCTCAGTCTGGGAAGGCCTCCTGGAGGAGGTGAGCTCTCAGTAGGGCCTACTATGTGCAAAGCACCATTCTAAGTGCTTCTGACTTTAAAGATTTTGAATAGTGGCCAGTGTGACCTGCATCTAGTTATAATAATAATAATAATGATGGCATTTGTTAAGCACTTACTATGTGCAAAGCACTGGGGGGATACAAGGTGATCAGGTTGTCCCACGTGGGGCTCACAATCTTAATCAGCATTTAGAGCAGTGCTTTGCACATAGTAAGTGCTTACCAAATGCCATCATTATTATTATTATTATTAATCCCCATTTTACAGATGAGGTAACTGAGGCCCAGAGAAGTGAAGTGACTTGCCCAAAGTCAAACAGCTGACATGTGACAGGGCCGGGATTTGAACCCATGACCTCTGACTCCCAAGCCCGGGCTCCTTCCACTGAGCCACGCTGCTTCTCTAGTAGCCACGGGAACAGAGGCTTACCCAAAGACTTTTATTCGTGCTATTTGTGACCCACTAAGCCCCCGAGGAATCTTTCAGGAATGCCTACTGGAGAGGGTTCTGGGAAGGGGGAGGGTTAAGGCTGGAGGTGGAAGGCAGAAAATAATAATAATAATAATAATGGTATTTTGTTAAGCGCTTACTATGTGCAAAGCACTGTTCTAAGCGCTGGGGAGGTTACAAGGTGATCAGGTTGTCCCACAGGGGGCTCACAGTCTTAATTCCCATTTTACAGATGAGGGAACTGAAGCACAGAGAAGTGAAGTGACTTGCCCAAAGTCACACAGCTGACAATTGGCGGAGTCGGGATTTGAACCCATAACCTCCGACTCCAAAGCCCGGGCTCTTTCTACTGAGCCACGCTGCTTCTCTAGTAGCCACAGGAACAGAGGCTTGACCATAGATTTTTATTTGTGCTATTTTTGACCCACTAAGCCCCCGAGGAATCTTGCAGGAATGCCTACTGGAGAGGGTTCTGGGAAGGGGGAGAATTAAGGCTGGAGGTGGACGGCAGCAAATCATAATAATAATAACAATAATGGTATTTTGTTAAGCGCTTACTATGGGCAAAGCACTGTTCTAAGCGCTGGGGAGGCTATAAGGTGATCAGGTTGTCCCACAGGGGGCTCACAGTCAATCCCCATTTTACAGATGAGGTAACTGAGGCACAGAGAAGTGAAGTGACTTGTCCAAAGTCACACAGCTGACAATCGGCAGAGTCGGGATTTGAACCCATGACCACTTACTCTAAAGCCCGTGCTCCTTCCACTGAGCCTTCTAATAATAATGATAGCATTTATTAAGCATTTACTATGAGCAAAGCACTGTTCTAAGCACTGGGGTGGCTATAAGGTGATCAGGTTGTCCCACAGGGGGCTCACAGTCTTAATCCCCATTTTACAGATAAGGTAACTGAGGCCCAGAGAAGTGAAGTGACTTGCCCAAAGTCACACAGCTGACAATTGGCAGAGTTGGAATTTGAACCCATGACCTCTGACTCTAAAGCCCGGGCTCTTTCCACTGAGCCTTCTAGACTGTGAGCCCGTTTGTTGGGTAGGGACCGTCTCTATATGTTGCCGACTCGTACTTCCCAAGCGCTTAGTACAGTGCTCTGCACACAGTAAGCGCTCAATAAATATGATTGAATGAATGAACCACGCTGCTTCTCTAGTAAAGCCTTTATCCCCTTTCTGTCACATCTGCACTTAGGTCTGTAATAATAATAATAATAATTGGCATTTGTTAAGCGCTTACTATGTGCAAAGCACTGTTCTAAGCGCTGGGGAGGATACAGGCTGATCAGGTTGTCCCACGTGGGGCTCACAGTCTTAATCCCCATTTTACAGATGAGGTAACTGAGGCCCAGAGAAGTGAAGTGACTTGCCCAAGATCACACAGCAGACATGTGGTGGAGTCAGAATTCAAACCCATGACCTCTGACTCCAAAGCCCGGGCTCTTTCCACTGAGCCACGCTGCTTCTCCATAATAATAATGCTGGCATTTATTAAGTGCTTACTCTGTGCCAAGCACTGTTCTAAGCGCTGGGGAGGTTACAAGGTGATCAGATCGTCCCATGGGGGGGCTCACAGTCTTAATCCACATTTTACAGATGAGGGAACTGAGGCCCAGAGAAGTGAAGTGACTTGCCCAGAGTCACGCAGCTGACAAGTGGCAGAGCTGGGATTTGAACCCATGACCTCTGACTCCAAAGCCCGGGCTCTTTCCACTGAGCCACGCTGCTTCTAACTGTACTGTACTCCTTGTGTCTGTACTCCTTGAACACCTGATATTTGCCCCACAACACTTGTCTTCACTTCCTTTTTGCTTCCATTTCTCCTGATATTTGTTTCAATCAATCAATCGTATTTATCGAGCGCTTCCTGTGTGCAGAGCACTGTACTAAGCGCTTGGGAAGTACAAGCTGGCAACATATAGAGACAGTCCCTACCCAAGTGGGCGTTTTTCTCCCCTTCTAAACCTTAAATCCTTCGGAGTGGGGATCGTGTCTGGCAGCTCTATTGTGTTGCTCTCTCCTGAGTGCTTAGTACAGTGTTCTGAGCACAGTACGTGCTCAATAAATACTTTTGATTGATTGATTGAAGAAAATGCTGCCCAGAGGAAAGGGAGAAGCAGCATTGCCTAGTGGAAAGAGCACGGGCCTTGGAGTTACCATGGTGAGCCTGTTGTTGGGTAGGGATCGCCTCTATATGTTGCCAACTTGTACTTCCCAAGCGCTTAGTACAGTGCTCTGCACACAGTAAGCGCTCAATAAATACGATTGAATGAATGAATGAATGAATGGAAAGAGCCCGGGCTTGGGCGTGAGAGGTCGTGGGTTCTAATCCCGGCTCTGCCATCTGTCAGCTGGGTGACCCTGGGCAAGTCGCTTCACTTCTTTGTGCCTCAGTTCCCTCATCTGGAAAATGGGGATGGAAAATGGGGAGCCCCACGAGGAACAACCTGATTACCTTGTGTCTACCCCAGTGCTTAGAACAGTGCTTGGCACCTAGTAAGCGCTTAACAAATGCTATTATTATGATGATGATGATGATGATAGCCTCAAGCACTGAGGTAGATACAAGGTTAGCAGGGCAGACACCGTCCCTGCCCCTCATAGGGCTCACCGTCTTAATCCCCATTTCACAGATGAGGTAACTGAGGCACAGAAAAGTGAAGTGACTTGCTCAAAGTCACACAGCTGACAAGCGGCGGAGCAGGGATTTGAACCCATGACCTCTGACTCCAAAGCCCGGGCTCTTTCCACTGAGCCATGCTGCTTCTCTAAAAAAGCACAAGTCTGGGAGTCGGAAGGTCACAGGTTCTAATCCAGGCTCTGCCACTTGTCCGTTGCGTGACCTTGGGCAAGTCACTTCACTTTTCTGGGCCTCAGTTACCTCGTCTATAAAATGGGGATTGAGTATTGTGTCCAACCTGATCCACCTGGACCTCCGACTCTGTAGCTTCATGCCTTTTATCAACACACTTACCCCCATCCTGTCTCCCCCTTTTAGACTGTGAGCCCAATGTTGGGTAGGGACTGTCTCTATATGTTGCCAATTTGTACTTCCCAAGCGCTTAGTACAGTGCTCTGCACATAGTAAGCGCTCAATAAATACGATTGATGATGATGATCTGCTTGTCTCCACCCCAGCGCTTAATACAGTGCCTGGCACATAGCACTTAAAAACCCAATCATTACTACCTATGCTTTGCGTGTAATATGCTGCCTTCCAACATAGCAAATTCAATTAAGACACCGAGACAGATTCTAGATCCATTTAGTCACTCCTGGGCCTCTGCGGGCAGGGAATGTCACTGTTTATTGTTGTGTTAGAAGACAACAATTCGACAACACAACACAAAAGATAGGTAATCACATAACTTTGTGAAGATAGGCTTTGATTAAACTATGTTGTGCTATGGTTAAGCAATAGCTTGGTGAATAATCATTCATTCATTCATTCAATCGTCTTTATTGAGTGCTTACTGTGTGCAGAGCACTGTACTAAGCGCTTGGGAAGGCCAAGTCGGCAACATCTAGAGACCCAACAGTGGGCTCACAGTCTAGAAGGGGGAGGCGGACAACGAAACAAAACATATTAACAAAATAAAATAAATAGAATAAATACGTACAAGTAAAATAGAGTAATAAATCTGTGCAAACATATATACAGGTGCTGTGGGGAGGGGGAGGAGGGGAGAGGAAGGAGGGGGCTCAGTCTTCTAGACTGTGAGCCCATTATTGGGTAGGGATCGTCCCTATACGTTGTCGATTTGCACTTCCCAAGTACTTAGTCCAGTGCTCTGCACACAGTAAGCGCTCAGTAAATCATCATCATCATCAATCGTATTTATTGAGCGCTTACTGTGTGCAGAGCACTGGACTAAGCGCTTGGGAAGTACAAGTTGGTAACATATAGAGACAGTCCCTACCCAGCAGTGGGCTCACAGTCTAAAATTGAGTAATGAATGTGCTGTACTATCCCAAGCGTTTAGTACAGTGCTCTGCACACAGGAAGAACTCAATAAATGATTGAATGAATAAATGGAGCCTCATTTGTCCCTGCCATCGCTATCACCAAAATGAGCCTTTACCCTGGATTGGCATCAGTTTACAGTCACCGTGTATTTTGTTTTTCAACCTGTCCCTGGTCTCAGCGAGAACTGACTCCTCTCTGTAGGAAAATGAGTTTCTCACCTGAGGCACTGTGACTGTGTTTGAAACGATCATCCCCCCACTTCCCAACCCCACAGCACTTATGTCCATAACTGTATTTGATTTATATTAATGTCTGTCTCCCCCTCTAAAGATAATAATAATGGCATTTATTACGTGCTTACTATGTGCAAAGCACTGTTCTAAGCACTGGGGAGGTTACCTGTATATATGTTTGAATGTATTTATTACTCTATTTTACTTGTACATATTTATTCTATTTATTTTATTTTGTTAATATCATCATCATCAATTGTATTTATTGAGCGCTTACTGTGTGCAGAGCACTGTACTAAGCGCTTGGGAAGTACAATTTGGCAACATATAGAGACAGTCCCTACCCAACAGTGGGCTCACATGTTTTGTATATGTTGCCGACTTGTACTTCCCAAGCGCTTAGTACAGTGGTCTGCGCACAGTAAGCACTCAATACAATTGATGATTGATTGATTTTGTTCTGTCTCCCGCTTCTAGACTGTGAGCCCACTGTTGGGCAGGGACCGTCTCTATATGTTGCCAACTTGTACTTCCCAAGCGCTTAGTACAGTGCTCTGCACACAGTAAGCGCTCAATAAATATGATTGATTGATTGATTGATTGAATAAATACGACTGAATGAATGAATGAAAAGGTGATCAGGTTGCCCCACGGGGGGCTCACAGTCTTCATCCCCATTTTACGGAGGAGGTAACTGAGGCAAAGAGAAGTGAAGTGACTTCCCCGAAGTCACACAGCTGACAATTGGCAGAGCTGGGATTTGAACCCATGTCCTCTGACTGCAAAGCCCATGCTCTTTTTCCACTGAGCCACGCTGCTTCTTTTGACTGTGACTCATTGTGGGCGGGGAATGTGTCTGTTGTACTCTCCCAGGCGCTTAGTACAGTGCTCTGCACACAGTAGGCGCTCAAAAAATGCAATTGACTGACTTTCGACTGACTGACTGAACAGTTGACTGAAGTTGGAGCCCCTTCTTCTAACTTCAGGCGCTAAAACGTGTTAAGACAGACTGGTCTGGTCCATGATCTTTCATTGAGTTGTATATATCGAGCACTTACTGTGTGTGTGAAGCACTATACTAAGCGCTTGGGAGAGGACAATGCAACACTAAACGGACACATTCCCTGCCTACAACAAGCTTACAGTCTTCTGATCTTCAGACAGCTTCCCTAGCACAGTTGCTACTCTGCCCTTTCCCACTGGAAATGTCTGGAGCATAGCAGGAGCTTAACAAATGTCACAATTATTAAATGGAGAGCTGGTTTTCAGAGTCGGTCTCTCTGTTTCCCTCTAGAGTGTAAGCTCGTTGTGGGCAGGGAGTGTGGCTACCAATTAGGTATATTTTACTCTCCCAAGCGCTTAGTACAGTGCTCTGCACACAGTAAATGCTCAATAAAAATGATTGAGACGGAGGTATAGTGAGTAGGTGTAATAACAGCAATAATGATGGCATTTATTAAGTGCGTACCATGTGCAAAGCCCTGTTCTAAGTGCTGGGGAGGTTACAATCAATCAATCAATCAATCAATTGTATTTATTGAGCGCTTACTGTGTGCAAAGCACTGTACTAAGCGCTTGGGAAGTACAAGTTGGCAACATATAGAGACGGTCCCTACCCAACAGTGGGCTCACAGTCTAAAAGGGGGAGACAGAGAACAAAACCAAACATACTAACAAAATAAAATAAATAGAATAGATATGTACAAGTAAATAAATAAATAGAGTAATAAATATGTACAGACATATATACATATATGCAGGTGCTGTGGGGAAGGGAAGGAGGTAAGATGGGAGGGATGGAGAGGGACGAGGGGGAGAGGAAGGAAGGGGCTCAGTCTGGGAAGGCCTCCTGGAGGAGGTGAGCTCTCAGTAGGGCCTTGAAGGGAGGAAGAGAGCTAGCTTGGCGGAGGGGCAGAGGGAGGGCATTCCAGGCCCGGGGGAGGACGTGGGCCGGGGGGTCGATGGCGGGACAGGCGAGAACAAGGCACAGTGAGGAGATTAGCGGCAGAGGAGCGGACAAGGTGATCAGGTTGTCCCACGGAGGGCTCACCGTCGTCATCCCCATTTTACAGGTAACTGAGGCCCAGAGAAATGAAGTGACTTGCCCAAAGTCACCCAGCTGACAATTGGCGGAGCCGGGATCTGAACCCATGACCTCTGACTCCGAAGCCCGGGCTCTTTCCCCTGAGCCACGCTGCTTCTCAGACAACTCGCTCGAGGAGTTTGGAGAGGAATGGTAGGAAGGAGAAGGGGCGGTAATCGGAGGGAGCCATGGGGTCAAGGAGGGATACATGAACACAGTTGAAAGCTGAGGGGAGAAGCTCCTGGATGGTGAACAGGGAAGAAGGATGGGGGTAAGTGTGTTGATAAAAAGCATGAAGCTACAGAGTCGGAGGTCCAGGTGGAATCAATCAATCGTATTTATTGAGCGCTTACTGTGTGCAGAGCACTGTACTAAGCGCTTGGGAAGTACAAGTTGACAACATAAGGGGTTGTGGAAGGGGTAGGTTATGAGAAAAAACCAGATAGGGTCAAAAGATTGGCGGTCTCTATGGGGGAACGGGACAGAATTGTGGAGAGGAGCGTGTGGAGGAGAAAATATTCCCTACTCAAGACTCTACCTCAACACCAGCCCCTCCCCAACCCTCTCATTCATTCATTCATTCAATTCATTCGATCGTATTTGAGCGCTTACTGTGTGCAGAGCACTGTACTAAGCACTTGGGAAGTTGGCAACATGTAGAGACGGTCCCTACCCAACAGCGGGCTCACAGTCTAGAAGGGGGAGACAGACGACAAACAAAACGTATTAAAATAAAATCAATAGAATAAATATGTACAAGTAAAATAAATATAGTAATAAATATGTACATATATACATATATACAGGTGTTGTGGGGAGGGGGAGAGGAAAGGAGGGGGCTCAGTCTGGGAAGACCTGCTGGAGGAGGTGAGCTCTCAGTAGGGCTTTGAAGGGAGGAACAGAGCTAGCTTGGGGGATGTGGCTCAGTGGAGAAGCAGCGTGGCTCAGTGGAAGGAGCACGGGCTTTGGAGTCAGAGGTCATGGGTTCGAATCCCGACTCCGCCACATCTGCTGTGTGACCTTGGGCAAGTCACTTAACTTCTCTGAGCCTGTTACCTCGTCTGTAAAATGGGGATTAAGACTGTGAGCCCCGCGTGGGACAACTTGATCACCTTGTATCCCCCCAGAGCTTAGAACAGTGCTTTGCACATAGTAAGCGCTTAATAAATGCCATTAAAAAAAAAACAGTGCTCTGCACATAGTAAGCGCTTAACAAACGCCATTATTATTATTATTATTATTATTATTATTATGTGTGGAGGGAGGGCAACATGCCCAGAGCGTTTCTGCGTAAAGATGATCCGGGCAGCAACGTGAAGTATAGAAGTATAGTGAAGTATAGTGAAGTCTCATCACCCCCAGCATCCCGGAGAGCTGACATTGGGTCAGCTCTGAGGTTGGCGTGAACTTCTCCGTGCTCTCCGGTTATCTCCAACTCAAGACTTCCCAACAACAGATCCCCCCAGTACTTCCAAACTCTCCGATGAGTTCCGAGACCACGCAGACCTTTGGGATGACTTCGGGCTGCCCCAGCCCAACCTAACCTCCAAGGCTGGGAGATCAGGAAGTCCCAGACTGAGCCCCCTCCTTCCTCTCCCCCTCCCCATCCCTCCCACCCTACCTCCTTCCCCTCCCCACAACACCTGTATATATGTATATGTTCGTACATATTTATTACTCTATTTTACTTGTACATATTTATTCAATTTATTTAGTTTATATGCTTTGTTTGTTGTCTGCCTCCCCCTTCTAGACTGTGAGCCCGCTGTTGGGTAGGGACCGTCTCTATATGTTGCCAACTTGGACTTCCCAAGCGCTTAGTACAGTGCTCTGCACACAGTAAGCGCTCAATAAATACAACTGAATGAACGAATGAATACCAAGAATGCAGCGAGGTCAACATCTGTATCATATTTACTCAGAGCACAAACGGTGCTCTCTTCTCACGGTAGCCAGAAATGTTAGCTGAGTGTGTTCGGTCGGTGATTCAGAAAGAGAACTGTTCTTAATTCGGCTATTCCTTCGTTTCTTGGAATCTTATTATTGAGATTAAACCGGCACAGGAAAACCTGTATGCAATTATTGCATATTCAGTTTCCTTCTCCTTGGAGTATTTCAACAGCTATACTGCTGAAGGGTTTTTAAGACTAGAAAGCTTGAAATGAAGCAGGACTTTTAGACTGTGAGCCCACTGTTGGGTAGGGACTGTCTCTATAGGTCGCCAACTTGTACTTCCCAAGCGCTTAGTACAGTGCTCTGCACACAGTAAGCGCTCAATAAATACGATTGATTGATTGACTTATCTCTGCAAGTCAACCCTCATTTTAAAATTAGGAATATACTGACTTCAAGAAAATATTATTCAGTTGACCTCGTGTTAACTTAGTTCCTTGTTTTTCAAAACTACAATTCTGGGGTGCAATTAATTTTCATCTCAATTACATTTACAAAGCATATTTAAGTTAACCCAACTAAGTTAACTCTTTAGAGCAAGGATCCATTACAATCACTAAATGACTGGGGATATTCCTGCTAATCTTGCCCTATTATCAGGAGGAGCCAGGATTTTAGCCACCTCCTTGGGAATTTTGGTTCCCTGCTTTGAGGATCACAGGATTTCAAGCCATTAAGAATCTCCTATATGAACATAATGTGAATAAGAGAAGCAGCATGGCCCAGAGAGGCCATGGAAGTCAGAGGATCAGGAGACTAACCCCAATTTTGCCACACACCCCTTGGGTGACCTAGGGCAAGTCACTTAACCTCAGTTTCCTCATCTGTAGAATGGGGATTCAATACCTGTTCTCCCTCTTAGACTGGACAGGGGCCGCATCTGACACAATAATAATAATAATGGTATCTGTTAAACGCTTACTATGTGCCAAGCACTGCTCTAAACACTGGGGGAGATACAAGGTTATCAGATTGTCCCACATGGGCCTCCCAGTCTTAATCCCCATTTTACAGATGAGGTAACTGAGGCTTCGCTCCTCTGTGCCTGTTACCTGTAAAATGGAAATTAAGGCCGTGATCATTCAACCTGATTAACTAGCATCGACTCCAGGGTTAAGTGCAGTGCCTGCATGTAGGGAGTGCTTAACAAACAACATTTTTTAAAAAGTGCAAGGACTCTGTGGACAAAATCGGCCAGTTTCCAAAAATAGTTGACCATTTACTTGAACGTGAGGACCAGTGCATTCATTCATTCATTCATTCAATCGTATTTATTGAGCGCTTACTGTGTGCAGAGCACTGTACTAAGCGCTTGGGAAGTATAAGTTGGCAACATAGAGAGATGGTCCCTACCCAACAGCGGGCTCACAGTCTAGAAGTGGGGGACAGACAACAAAACAAATTAACAAAATAAAATAAATAGAATAAATATGTACAAGTAAAATAGAGTAATAAATACATACAAACATATACATATATACATATACACACATATATGTATATATACATACACACACATATGTATATATACATATATACACACATATATGTATATATACATATATATACACACATATGTATATATACATATATACGTATACATGCATATATATGTATATACATATATATCCCAAGGGACAATGATTTGCATATGTTTGTATATGTATAAACATATACATATATACATATACATACATATATGTATATATACACATACACATATATGCATATATACACACACATATATATATGTATATATACATATATACGTATACATACATATACATATATATCCCAAGGGACAATGAGGAAATAATAATAATAATAATAATAATGGCATTTGTCAAGTGCTCACTATGTGCAAAGCATATATATGTATACATATACATGCATACATACATATGTATATACATATATATCCCAAGGGACAATGAGGAAATAATAATAACAATAATGGCATTTGTCAAGTGCTCACTATGTGCAAAGCACTGTTCCAAGCGCTGGGGAGGATACAAGGGTAGGGACCGTCTCTGTCGCGGACTTGTACTTCCCCAGTGCATGGCAAAAGGAACTGAGTGCGAAAAAATGAAGGTGAAAGATGCCTGAAATCTGCTCAAATCTGGGGCAGAACGGAGAAGCTCAACAGCAGCAGCAGCAGCCTCAAGCTCTAACAGCAGAGAAGAAAATGGAGGCCAAATCTGAAGCCTTAGCACAGTGCTCTGCACGCAGTAAGCGCTCAATAAATACAACTGAATGTAGATGCAGGATGAGGTGAGCTTATTTTAAAGACATGAACCAGAAGTGATTTTCATTGCCCCTGACTTGAGAGAAACCAAACTTGTACCAGTCAAGCTCCTGGTTTTTCAGCAGTCTGGAGCGTGGAACGGAGAAACCAGATTCGACCCCTCCAAAACCCTCGCTGAAAGCACATCTCTTCCAAACACCTTCTCCGACTAAGCCCTCAATTCCTCTTCTCCACTCTCTCCCGTATCACCCTTTCACCTGGATTTGCGCCCTTTATTCACCCCGTCCCTCAGCACTTCATCATCAATCGTATTTATTGAGCACTTACTGTGTGCAGAGCACTGTACTAAGCGCTTGGGAAGTACAAATTGGCAACATATAGAGACGGTCCCTACCCAACAGTGGGCTCACAGTCTAAAAGTCTATACATCTCTGCAATTTATCTATATTCACATGTCTCCTCTTCTAGACTAACTCGTGTTATAGTGTACTCTCCCAAGTCCTTAGTACAGTGCTCTGCGCAGTAAGAGAAGCAGCGTGGCTCAGTGAAAAGAGCCAGGCTTTGGAGTCAGAGGTCATGGGTTCAAATCCTGGCTCTGCCAAGTGTCAGCTGTGTGACCTTGGGCAAGTCGCTTCACTTCTCTGTGCCTCAGTTCCCTCATCTGTAAAATGGGGATGAAGACTGTGAGCCCCACGTGGGACAACCTGATCGCCTTGTATCCCCCCAGCACTTAGAAGTGCTTTGCACATAGTAAGTGCTTAAAAAATACCATCATTATTATTATAATTATTATCAGTAAATATAATTTAATTGCCCCCCTGGTGCCCTTAATTATGGTATTTGATAGGTGTCTACTCATTCATTCATTCATTCAATCATATTTATTGAGCGCTTACTGTGTGCACAGCACTGTACTAAGCGCTTGGGAAGTACAAGTTGGCAACATCTAGAGACGGTCCCTACCCAACAGCGGGCTCACAGTCTAGAGGGGGGGGACAGAGAACAAAACAAAACATATTAACAAAATAGAATAAATAGAATAGTAAATATGTACAAGAAAAATGGAGTAATAAATATGTACAAACATATATACAGGTGCTGTGGGGAGGGGACCTATTGTGTGGAAAGCACAGTACTGTTTGGGAGAGTACATTATAAAAACAAACAGACACACTGCCCACACTTTGGTGCTTAGTACAGTGCCTGGCACATAGTAAGCCCTTAACAAGTGCCACTAAAATTGCAATCCCTCTTCCCATTCCTGAGGACACAAAACATGACTAAATAGACCGACACATGACCAGCAACATAATGATAATAATATTGACTGTAGCATTTGGAGCAGAGAAGCAGCGTGGCTCAGTGGAAAGAGCCCGGGCTTTGGAGTCAGAGGTCATGGGTTCAAATCCCAGCTATGCCAATTGCCAGCTGTGTGACTTTGGGCAAGCCACTTCACTTCTCTGGGCCTCAGTTACCTCATCTGAAAAAAAAAAAAATGGGGATTAAGACTGTGAGCCCCCAGTGGGACAACCTGATCACCTTGTAACCTCCCCAGTGCTTAGAACAGTGCTTGGCACATAGTAAGCGCTTAATAAGGCACAGTCTTTTAGACTGTGAGCCCACTGTTGGGTAGGGACTGTCTCTATGTGTTACCAATTTGTACTTCCCAAGCGCTTAGTACAGTGCTCTGCACATAGTAAGCGCTCAATAAATACGATTGATGATGATAAATGCCACCACTATTATTATAGTAATAATAACAATAATGATAGTATTTGTTAAGCGCTTACTATGTGCCACGCACTGTTCTAAGCACTGGGGTCGATACAAGGCGATCAGGTTTTCCCACACGGGGGTCACAGTCTTAATCCCCATTGTACAGATGAGGTAACTGAGGCACAAAGAAGTTAAAAGCGGCTTGCCCACGGTCACACGGCAGACAAGTGGGGGAGGTGGGATTAGAACTCATGTCCTCTGACTTCCAAGCCCGGGCTCTTTCCACTAAGCCACGTTTACAGTGTGCCAAACCCCCGTACTAAGCGCGGGGTAGAGAACTAGGTAGGACATAGTCCCTGTCCCAAATATAGGTCATATTCTAAGGGGAAGGGAGAACAGGGACGGACTTCCCATTTTTATCTACCCCGTTGCTTAGAACAGTGCCTGACACATAGTACGTGCTTAACAAATACCACAATTCACTTTACAGACGACGAAGCTGTGGCACGGAGACTTGCTAAGGTCAGCCAGCGGACAAGTGGAGGAACCAGCGTGGCTCAGTGGAAAGAGCCCGGGCTTTGGAGTCAGAGGTCATGGGTTCAAATCCCAGCTCCACCAATTAGCTGTGTGACTTTGGGCAGGTCACTTCACTTCTCTGTGCCTCAGTTCCCTCATCTGTAAAATGGGGATTAAAAACTGTGAGCCCCCCGTGGGACAACCTGATCACCTTGTAAGCTCCCCAGCGCTTAGAACAGTGGTTTGCACATAGTAAGCGCTTAAGAAATACCATCATCATCATCAACCAAAATTAGAACCCAGGTCCCCTGACACCCAAGCCCGTGCTCTTTCCACTAGGCCATGGGGTCAAACCCTACACGGTCTGCTCATTGAAAACCCCATCACAATCTATGATGAGCTGATGCGTCGAGAAGCAGCGTGGCTCAGTGGAAAGAGCCCGGGCTTTGGAGTCGGAGGTCCCGGTTCAAATCACTTGCTAGCTGTGTGACTTTGGGCAAGTCACTTCACTTCTCTGGGCCTCAATTACCTCACGTGGGCTCCAGTAACTTGGCCAGCCAGGACTTGAGGGCGTCCACGTCGTCTATGAGCATGGTGTGCAGGGTGTGCCCCCCATCCACCAGTCCGTGCCCCCCGCGTGCCCCCCGGTGCCAACCTCCTGGCCTACCAGGAACTGAGCCCGCAGTGCAGCCTACCCCGACGCCGGCCGGTGGTCTACTATTTGCCAAACACCGTTTTCAGTGCCGGGGTAGACACAAGTTAATCATTCATTCAATAAATAGTATTTACAGAGCGCTTACCATGCGCAGAGCACTGTACTAAGCGCTTGGGAAGTACAAGTCGGCAACATAGACGGTCCCTACCCAACAATGGGCTCACAGTCTTTGATAAGTACCTACTATGTGCCAAACGCTAAGTTAATCATTCACTCAATCCATCATATTTACAGAGTGCTTACTGTGTGCAGAGCACTGTACTAAGCACTTGGAAGAGTACAATACAATAAACAAATACATTCCCCGCCCGCGATGATCAGCTTGGTCCCAGTCCCGTTTTCCATGGGGCTCACACTTTAAATCGGAGGGAATTCATTCATTCAGTCGTACTTATTGAGCGCTTACTGCGTGCAGAGCACTGTACTAAGCGCTTAGGAAGTACAAGTCGGCAACATATAGAGACGGTCCCTACCCAACAACGGGGCTCGCAATCTAGAAGGGGGAGACAGACAACAAAGCAAAACGTGGACAGGTGTCATCAGAATAAATAGAAATAAAAAAAGAAATAAATAGAAATAAAGCTAGATGCACACCACTAATAGGATTAGGAATAGGATTTAATAATGGTATTTATTTATTTATTTATTTTATTTGTACATATCTGTTCTATTTATTTTATTTTGTTAGTATGTTTGGTTTTGTTCTCTGTCTCCCCCTTTAAGACTGTGAGCCCACTGTTGGGTAGGGACTGTCTCTATATGTTGCCAACTTGTACTTCCCAAGCGCTTAGTACAGTGCTCTGCACATAGTAAGCGCTCAATAAATACGATTGATGATGATGATGATGATGATGATTTAATCCCCATTTTACAGATGAGGTAACCGGCACAGAGAAGTCAAGTGGCTTGACATGGTCACACAGCAGAAAAGTGGTGGAGTTAGGATTAGAACCCAGGTCCTCGACCCCGAGGCCCGTACTCTTTCCGCTTGGACCACGCTGCTTCTCGTGGAGGCCCCGACCTAGATTCATCTGACTTCAGCAAGCTCAGTTTAGCAGTAGTAGTAATAAAATTTAAGTGCTTACTGTGTACGTGGAACACTGTACTGAGTGCCAGGAAAGAACGCACGAGTGGGAATTGGATATAATCCCTGGCCCCCAAGGGTTTCGAGGGGTTGAGTTTCTCGCTACAGGCAGGGAGTATGTCTACCAGTGAGGAGGGCAACGTGGCTCAGTGGAAAGAGCCCGGGCTTGGGAGTCAGAGGTCATGAGTTCTAATCCTGCTCCGCCACTTAGCTGTGTGACTCTGGGCAAGTCACTTCTCCGAGCCTCCGTTACCTCATCTGTAAAATGGGGATTAAGACTGTGAGCCCCATGTGGGACAGCTTGATCACCTTGTATCCTCCCCAGGGCTTCGAACAGTGCTTTTAGACTGTGAGCCCACTGTTGGGTAGGGACTGTCTCTATGTGTTGCCAATTTGTACTTCCCAAGCGCTTAGTACAGTGCTCTGCACATAGTAAGCGCTCAATAAATACGATTGATGATTGATTGATTGATTCGTACATAGTAAGCGCTTACCAAATGCCATCATTATTATTTTCTAGACTGTGAGCCCGCCCGTTGTTGGGCAGGGACCGTCTCTACATGTTGCCGACTTGTCCTTCCCAAGCGCTTAGTACAGTGCTCTGCACACAGGAAGCGCTCAATAAATACGATTGAATGAATGAATGAACTGCTGTAATCTGCCCTCTCAAGCACTTAATTCAGTGCCCTGAACACAGTAAACAACAAATACCACTGATTGATTGCTCGAGACCTCTTTAGGGAGGTGGGTGAGATATCATGTTAAATTCCCCCAGATTTATTATCAACTGACTAGCTGATTGGCTTAATGAGGGGAAACTAAACCATTCATGGCTTCACCTCAACCCAAAATGTCAACTTCTGACTTCCGTGCTCTAGACTGTGAGCTTGTTGTGGGCAGGAATGTGTCTGTTTGTTGTTCTATTGTAATAATAATAATAATGGCATTTATTAAGCACTTACTATGTTCAAAGCACTGTTCTCTCCCAAGCGTTTAGGACAGTGCTTTGCACACAGTAAGCGCTCAGTAAATACGACTGAATGAATGAATGAATATGCCAAGAGGCTTAGAGATACTATCTAGTTTCAATACTCTAAAAACACTCTATTTAGCCCCCTTATATAAAAATCTACATTGAGGGAGATTCGTAATTCGAGTGAGTTTCAGCTTGAGTCGGCACGTTGAACACACGTACATTTATTTCCCACCGTACTACGGAACAGAATGAGGCAAACTGTACAGGAGATTTGATTTCTTTTAATCTTGAACAGAAAGTAATTGAGATGCATAATAAGTTTTTTTTTTCCTAAGATAATTAGTAAAAAGTATATGTTATGTCTCATGGAATCAGTTCATCGGGTTTTCTTTTAGTAGCTGGTGATCCTTGGAATAACGTTACAAACTACAGAGGCAAAAATACCAACTGCTCCCCTCCAAACACCCAGTCTGGGGGAAAAAAAATCCACTATGTTTAGTTGGATTAAAGGTTCTCATCTTATAAATTAATACAGGCAGTCGGGGGTGGGGGTGCCTTGTGAGTGCTGTAGTCAACGCTGCTAAAGGAGAAAGCAATTAAACGTATCCATTCATAGTAAAAAATGAGAAGTTACTCAAGATTCACGCAGGTCAACTAATCTCTAGGGAATGAATTACAATTTCCCTATGTGCATTCTGATATTCTAAAAGAAATATGCTTTTCTATAAAATCAGGATTAAGGACTTAGAGATCACATTTCATATTCAGTGCATACCTTCATGTAGTGCATTCCTATGGTACATTACGTGTTTAACGTGATACAACCACCAGACGTCTTCAATGCATGATTTCCCAGGGGACGCAAAACTAGCCAATGCACTAAAACCGTAAAAACCTTTCAAAAAATTGGAATTTACTGGTTAAGATCAGCTTTCTGTGGAGCCCAAGGTACTTACGGGTGGCTTCCACGCTTCTAAAACAAGATTAAGCATACATCTTGGCCTACACCCCAGAAAACTGTACGGGGGCGGGAAAGGGGGAGATCAGGGATGGACATATGGACAGGGATATTAAGCGCTTAGTACAGTGCTCTGCACATAGTAAGCGCTCAATAAATACGATTGATTGATTGATTGACACAACCCAAAATGGTCCTGGAAAAGGCTACATTTGTGACTCGGAAAAGTAAAGGCTTTCTAGACAGCTCTAGGATACCAGGAGTCAGTTTAACAGGGGCAGCTATGGAAATCTGCCACTATCCAACCAGTGATGTTTATGCAGCGATGAAAAAGATTTTGGTAATACATTATGGGATTGTTCTTTTTTGATTCTCAGAACGTAAGTCACGAGACAATTGAGAGCCCTGGACTGGGAGCGACCCCAATTTGAAACGGCCTCTTCACTGGAGGAAGGAGCAAGGTCCAAAAGAGCCAGATTAGCTGACTTCGACTGGTTTACATCCCATGATGAATCTGGTTACACTGATTTAAGCCCAATTTCATTTAGGCAGGTTTTTAACCACAAGAATAAGGACATTCTTAGTACATATTAATAATTACACCAACATATACACAATTAGCAATAATCTACATGATACTTCTTTTGGACTAATCTGTACCTAGTTTGGTTTTTAAAACAGGCTAAAAAGTTTGAATTTACAGTGGTTGTGTAGTTCTACATGCCACCTGTAGTAATTCTCCCATTTCCGGTGGGAATACGTGCAGTTCTTCGGTTTAGGATCCGAACTCAACCGTGTCTTCGGTAATCTGCTTGAACTCATAACTGCCTCGGCCATCCATGTGCAGGTAATACTGTGGGAGAAGGGAAAGTTCACGTAAACTCGTTATAGGTAGGGAACGTGTCTGCTAATTCTTTTCTGTTGTACTCTCCCAAGCGCTTAGTACAGTGCTCTGCATATAATAAGAGTTTTAGACTGTGAGCCCACTCTTTTAGACTGTGAGCCCACTCTTTTAGACTGTGAGCCCACTGTTGGGTAGGGACTGTCTCTATATGTTGCCAACTTGTATTTCCCAAGCGCTTAGTACAGTGCTCTGCACACAGTAAGCGCTTAATAAATACGATTGATGATGATGAAGAGTTCAATAAATACCACTGATTGATTGATCAAAGATTGAAAAAAAAATCCCTTCCGTGGCAGGGTTTTCAGTTTTATTCAAAGAAAAGGCGGAACAGAAACTACTTCACCCAATTCGGTACAGACTAAACACAATGGTGTGTAAGCTCTAAATCAGATCATTCTCTAAATATTTTTTCCTCTTTTAAGCCCCCATAGTTCTCACAGTGTCAATACCTCTTATGGACACATCTCTCCCTTTTATGCCAAGTGAATTGCTGATTTTCCCTGTGTGATCCACAGGAATGGCTGATAAATTGCAACCGTCTTTATAAAGCAATGCTACTCATGATCTGTGCTATTTCTAGGTTATAACTCAGGTTCCCTGGAATGCAGAAATGAGGTAGCTTTCCGGCCCTCCTTGAATTCCTGGAGTGGAGGAATGTGACCGACTCAGACCCTCTGGTTAGGATGATTTAGAAACTTAAAAACGTGGAAATCAGCCAGACAACAGGCTGCCCTCACGGAATGGTTGAGAAACCAGATGGGTGGGTGTCACCTTTCTTTGAGACTCAGCCCCCTCCTTCCCCTCTCCATCCCCCTCCATTACCTCCTTCCCCTCCCCACAGCACCTGTATATATGTTCGCATGTATTTATTACTCTATTTTATTTGTACATATCTATTCTATTTATTTTACTTTGTAAATATGTTTTGTTTTGTTCTGTCTCCCCCTTCTAGACTGTGAGCCCACTGTTGGGTAGGGACCGTCTCTATATGTTCCCAACTTGTACTTCCCAAGCTTCTACTTTATTATTATTATTATCAAGTGCCATCAAGTTGTTTCCGATTCATCGCGACTCTGTGGATATATTTTCTCCAGAACATCCTGTCTTCTGCCATAATCTGTAACCTTTCTAACTACCAGAGTCAAAATTAACTTCGGGCGGGTCCTTTCCAGATGTGATTCTTGAGAAGTAGAAATGTTGGTAACAGTTTTCACACATGCTGTAAACCTTTGAAGGAAAAAGCTTCCTCCCCCCTTTCCAAGTTGGGTCAAGCTCTACAGTGCTACCAAGATTAAGAAATGCAAACCTCATGATGCTTCCAAAGAGACTTTCTGTGAGACACGGTGAAGAGGGTGATGCCAACCTAAGCCAAAGAAAAAAAAGATTTAGAACAAATTTCAAAACCAGCCTGTGCTGAGTTCCAGAAAAACTAGCTGTCTTCAAAAGATTAGTTAAAAATGATAAACTTGGTCATAAGATCTTAATGGAACCCTTAGTCCATTAAACAGTAGACTTGATGTTCTCATTCTCCTGTAGTATCTACTATACATATGCTGTTCTGTAATAATAATGTTGGTATTTGTTAAGCGCTTACTATGTGGCAAACACTGTTCTAAGCGCTGGGGTAGATACTAGGTGATCAGGTTGTCCCACGTGGGGCTCACAGTCTTCATCCCCATTTTACCGACGAGGGAACTGAGAAACAGAGAAGTAAAGTGACTTGCCCAAGGTCACACATTAGACAAGTGGCAGAGCAGCGATTCGAACCCATGACCTCTGACTCCCAAGCCCGGGCTCTTCCCACTAAGCCACGCTGCTTCTCCTTTTCATTCATTCATTCATATTTTCTGAATGCTTACTGTGTGCAAAGCACTGCATTAAGCATTCGGGAGAATCCAGTATGGGAAGCAGCATGGTGTAATGGATAGACTCCCGGGAGTAAGAAGGTCATGGGTTCCGATCCCGGCTCTGCCACTTATCTGCTGTGTGACCCTGGGCAACTCGCTCCACTTCTCTGTGCCTCAGTGACCTCATTTGTAAAATGGGGATAGAAACTGGGAGCCCCACGTGGGACAGGGACCCGATTTTCTGGTACTCACCCCAGCACTTGGTACAGTGCCTGGCACACAGTAAGTGCTTAACAAATACTATTATTATTCCAGTGCATTAACACAATAACTCCCAAATCTAGCTCACTAAGCCCAACCTCACCTCCTTTGCAATCTCTATTTCCTCCTGTCCCCTGGACATCTCCACATGGATGTCTACAGGCCCCTTAAGCTCATTATATCTACCATTTGAACTCTTTCACTTCACTCTCAAGCCTACTGTGCCACCTAGCTTTCCAATCGGTCACACGAGAGGCAGTGTGGCACAATGGAAAGAGCACGGGCTTTGGGTTCAAATCCTGGCTCCGCCAATTGTCAGCAGTGTGACTTTGGGCAAGTCACTTCACTTCTCTGTGCCTCAGTTCCCTCATCTGGAAAATGGGGATGAAGACTGTGAGCTCCCCGTGGGACAACCTGATCACCTTGTAACCTCCCCAGCGCTTAGAACAGTGCTTTGCACATAGTAAGTGCTTAATAAATGCCATCATTACTATTATTATTCTTCTATTATTATTATTATTATTATTCTATTATTATTACTTCTCTGTGCCTCAGTTAACTCATCTGTAAAACGGGGATGAAGACTGTGAGCCCCTCGTGGGACAACCTGATCACCTTGTAACCTCCCCAGCGCTTAGAATCAGCTCGTGGAACAGAGGTAAGTGGTCCGCCTTTAAAGTCAGAGGTTGTCGGTTCAAGCCTGCGGGTCGGTCTATAAACGCAATGTGTTTGTGTAAGCGCCTGAATAAAGATAAATAATGTAATGTGCAAATAAGAGGCTGTGTATAAGTATCTGCATAAAGTAAAATAAGGTTGTAAAGGTACTTGTGCGTATGTCTTCACCTGAATAATGTGTCTCTCTGCCTCAGCTTAATAATGAATTAAAATACTTGATGTGGTAAGGGGTGTGTACAAAGGAAAAAAAGTAATGTTTCTCTGTCTTCTACACTGTGAGCCCACTGTTGGGTAGGGACTGTCTATATGTTGCCAACTTGTACTTCCCAAGCGCTTAGTACAGTGCTCTGCACACAGTAAGCGCTCAATAAATACGACTGATTGATTGATTGATTGATTAGAACAGTGCTTTGCACATAGTAAGCGCTTAATACATGCCATCATTACTATTATTATTATCAATCCCCCCACCCTCCCCATCTCTGATGTGGGGAAGAGGGAGGCTGTTGTTAAATCCTGCTGGTTTTCCCTCTAGGTTCACCCTTTCCCCTCCCTCCAGACCACCACCTCCCAGATGGAAGTGCGCATCCTCTTCCGGCTAGATTGCTGAATCACCTTCCTCAATGGTCTCCCCATTTCCGTCTCCATATGTTGGCATCTTGCACTTCCCAAGCGCTTAGTACAGAGCTCTGCACACAGTAAGCGCTCAATAAATACGATTGAATGAATGAATGAATTTCCAGGATCTCTAGACTGTAAGCTCATTGTGGGGAGGGAATGGGTGTCTGTTATAGTGTTACACTGTTCTCTCCCAAGAACTTGGTACAGTACAGTGCCTGGCACATAGTAAGCCGTTAACTGATGCTATAATTATTATTATTACAGTACCCGGCACACAGTAAGCGCTCAATAAATACATCCGACTGTCTGACTGACTCTCTCTTCTCCGGTCGATAATTCCCGCTTGCCCATCTTTCCAAAATGTCATTCCGGACTCGTCTCTCCAGTCCTCAATGTCCCATTATTCTTTGCATTAAGCAAAAACTCCCAACCACTGGCTTTGGGGCAGTCCATCATCATCATCATCATCAATCGCATTTATTGAGCACTTACTGTGTGCAGAGCACTGTACTAAGCGCTTGGGAAGTACAAGTTGGCAACATATAGAGACAGTCCCTACTCAACAGTGGGCTCACAGTCTAAAAGAATACAGCTAGTCCATCAGCTATCTCCTCCCTGCCAGCTCACTCTCTTCTCTCAGTACACCCCAGCTTGTATTCTTCGTTCCTCCCGAGATCGCCCTTCAAAGCCTTATTAATCAATCAATCAATCAATCGTATTTATTGAGCGCTTACTGTGTGCAGAGCACTGTACTAAGCCCTTGGAAAGTACAAGTTGGCAACATTAAAGGCACATCTCCTCCAGGAGGCCTTCCCTGACTAAGCCCCCCTTGTCCTCTTCTCCCTTCTGCATCACCTGGACTTGCTCCCTTTGGTCCCCCTTCCCAGTCCACGGCACTTACTCACATATCTGTAATTTATTTATTTATATTAACGTCTGTCTCCCCACCCCAGACTGTAAACTCGTTGTGGGCAGGGAATGTGTCTGTTTATTGTCGTACTGTACTTTCTCAAGTGCTGAGTACAGTGCTCTGTGCACAGTAAGCGCTCAATAAATACAACAGAATGAATGAAGATAACTGTCTCTCATTCATTCATTCATTCAATCGTATTTATCGAGCGCTTACTGTGTGCAGAGCACTGAACTAAGCGCTTGGGAAGTACAAGTTGGTAACATATAGAGACAGTCCCTACCCAATAGCGGGCTCTTTCTCGACTGTCCCACGTCAATCAATCAATCAATCAATCGTATTTATCATCATCATCAATCGTATTTATTGAGCACTTACTATGTGCAGAGAACTGTACTAAGTGCTTGGGAAGTACAAATTGGCAACATATAGAGACAGTCCCTACCCAACAGTGGGCTCACAGTCTAAAAGGGGGAGACAGAGAACAAAACCAAACATACTAACAAAATAAAATTAATAGAATAGCTATGTACAAGTAAAATAAATAAATAAATAGATAGACTAATAAATATGTACAAACATATATACATATATACTGGTGCTGTGGGGAAGGGAAGAAGGTAAGGTGGGGGGATGGAGAGGGGGACGAGGGGGGAGAGGAAGGAAGGGGCTCAGTCTGGGAAGGCCTCCTGGAGGAGGTGAGCTCTCAGCAGGGCCTTGAAGGGAGGAAGAGAGCTAGCTTGGTGGAGGGGCAGAGGGATTGGGGGCATTCCAGGCCCAGGGGATGACGTGGGCCGGGGGTCGATGGCGGGACAGGCGCGAATGAGGCCTAACGGTGAGGAGATTAGCAGCGGAGGAGCGGAGGGTGCGGGCTGGGCTGGAGAAGGAGAGAAGTGCTTACTGTGTGCAGAGCAATGTACTAAGCGCTTGGGATGTACAAAATAATAATGGCATTTAAAAAGTGCTTACTTTGTGCAAAGCACTGTTCTAAGTGCTGGGGAGGGTACCAGGTGATCAGGTTGTCCCATGTGGGGCTCACAGTCTTAATCCCCATTTTACAGATGAGGTAACTGAGGCCCAGAGAAGTGAAGTGACTCGCCCAAAGTCACACAGCTGACAATTGGTGGAGCCGGGATTTGAACCCGGGACCTCTGACTCCAAATCCCATGCTCTTTCCACTGAGCCACGCTGCCTCCAGACCCTTATCAATCAATCAATCGATCGTATTTATTGAGCGCTTACTGTGTGCAGAGCACTGTACTAAGCGCTTGGGAAGTACAAGTTGGCAACATATAGAGACGGTCCCTACCCAACAGTGGGCTCACACCCTTATTCGTGCTATCCTCACACCTGCAACTCCCTCCTGCTTCCAATTCTCCAGACCATCGCCCTCCCCATCTTCACTGCCTGGCTGCAGCTCCACCTCCTCCGGGAGGCCTTCTCAGCTCAAGTCTATCCCACGGCCACTCAGGACACGTGGGTGCATAATCTGTATACATTCATTTCCTCTTATTTTTCCATTTATAATAAAAATAATAATAATGATGGCATTTGTTAAGCGCTTACTATGTGCAAAGCACTGTTCTAAGCGCTGGGGGGGGGGGGGATACAATGTGATCAAGTTGTCCCACGTGGGGCTCACAGTCTTAACCCCCATTTTTACAGATGAGGGAACTGAGGTTCAGAGAAGTTAAGTGACTTGCCCAGGGTCACACAGCAGACTTGGGGTGGAGCCGGGATTCGAACCCATGACCTCTGACTCCAAAGCCCGGGCTCTTTCCACTGAGCCACACATTTGCTTTCAACCGCCCGAGGCATTTTGTGACTGTTTTGTGTAAGCCATGTGATTGCACACCCTTTGAGGGCGGGGGTCATGCCTCTTACTAAGCTCGCTGAGGGCAGGGAACTCTGTCCCCAGTCCCCAGACTGAGCCCCCCTTTTCCCCTCCTCCTTCCCCTCCCCACAGCACCTGTATATATGCCCAGATTTATTACTCTATTTATTTTACTTGTACATATTTACTATTCTATTTACTTTGTTAATGCTGTGCATCGAGCTTTAATTCTATTTGTTCTGATGACTTGACCCCTGTCCACGTGTTTTGTTTTGTTGTCTGTCTCCCCCTTCTAGACTGTGAGCCCGCTGTTGGGTAGGGACCGTCTCTATATGTTGTACTTCCCAAGCGCTTAGTACAGTGCTCTGCACACAGTAAGTGCTTAATACGTACGAGTGACTGAACTGCATTCTTCCACTGCAATACACAAGGAGGTACTCAATACCTGCCATTCTTTAATTGCCACGTAGTCACAAAGAACGAATGAATGCATCGTACTCTCCCAAGTGCTTAGTACACTGCTCTGCACACAGTAAGTGCTTAATACGTACGAGTGACTGAACTGCATTCTTCCATTGCAATACACAAGGAGGTACTCAATACCTGCCATTCTTTAATTGCCACGCAGTCACAAAGAACGAATGAATGCATTGTACTCTCCCAAGTGCTTAGTACACTGTTCTGCACACAGTTAAGTGCTTAATAAGTACGAGTGACTGAACTGCATTCTTCATCATCATCATCAATCGTATTTATTGAGCGCTTACTATGTGCAGAGCACTGTACTAAGTGCTTGGGAAGTACAAATTGGCAACATACAGAGACAGTCCCTACCCAACAGTAGGCTCACAGTCTAAACAAGGAGGTACTCAATACCTGCCATTCTTTAATTGCCACGTAGTCACAAAGAACGAATGAATGCATTGTACTCTCCCAAGTGCTTAGTACACTGTTCTGCACACAGTAAGTGCTTAATACGTACGAGTGACTGAACTGCATTCTTCCACTGCAATACACAAGGAGGTACTCAATACCTGCCATTCTTTAATTGCCACATAGTCACAAAGAACGAATGAATGTACTGTACTCTACCAAGTGCTTAGTACACTGCTCTGCACACAGTAAGTGCTTAATACGTACGAGTGACTGAACTGCATTCTTCATCATCATCATCAATCGTATTTATTGAGCGCTTACTATGTGCAGAGCACTGTACTAAGCGCTTGGGAAGTACAAATTGGCAACATACAGAGACAGTCCCTACCCAACAGTGGGCTCACAGTCTAAACAAGGAGGTGCTCAATACCTGCCATTCTTTAATTGCCACGTAATCACAAAGAACGAATGAATGCATTGTACTCTCCCAAGTGCTTAGTACACTGTTCTGCACACAGTAAGTGCTTAATACGTACGAGTGACTGAACTGCATTCTTCCACTGCAATACACAAGGAGGTACTCAATACCTGCCATTCTTTAATTGCCACGTAGTCACAAAGAACGAATGAATGTACTGTACTCTACCAAGTGCTTAGTACACTGTTCTGCACACAGTAAGTGCTTAATACGTACGAGTGACTGAACTGCATTCTTCCATTGCAATACACAAGGAGGTACTCAATACCTGCCATTCTTTAATTGCCATGTAGTCACAAAGAACGAATGAATGCATTGTACTCTCCCAAGTGCTTAGTACACTGTTGTGCACACAGTTAAGTGCTTAATAAGTACGAGTGACTGAACTGCATTCTTCCACTGCAATACACAAGGAGGTACTCAATACGCGCCATTCTTTAATTGCCACGTAGTCACAAAGAGTATAAGCAAATTAATCGATGGTAATGGGTCTAAGGTTCAATTACATATACTAGTTAAAATACAAGGTTAATGAAGTAATCTATTCCCCTTCAACCATCACACTCATAACTGGTGTCTGTCTTCTATGCTGTGTGACCTCGGACAAGTCACTTCACTTCTTTTAGACTGTGAGCCCACTGTTGGGTAGGGACTGTCTCTATATGTTGCCAATTTAGTACAGTGCTCTGCACATAGTAAGCGCTCAATAAATACGATTGATGATGATGATGATGACGACTGTCTCTATATGTTGCCGACTCGTACTTCCCAAGCGCTCAGTACAGTGCTCTGCACACAGTCAGCGCTCAATAAATACGACTGATTGATTCTCTGGGCCTCAGCTACCTCACCTGTCAAACGGGACGGTGAGCCCCACGTGGGACGGGGACTGTGTCCAGCCCAATTTGCTCGTACCCACCCCAGAGCTTAGGACACTGCCTGGCACGTAGTAAGCGCTTAACCAGCAGTAGCAGTACCCTGGAGGTTTTTACTTCCATGAAAAACAAAGGTGGCTTACCTTCCGGCAGTGACTGTAAATGTAACCTTCAACGTCGACGCTCACGGCACTGGTGCATTCATCCAAGATCGCAAACTGGGGTTTGTGGTAAAACAATCTTGCCATCTGAAAGCAAGCAAGCAGAAGTTTCTTTTGACTGATCAAAAGTACAGATGCGTATTTTCAAATGGAATCGTATCTGACCAGATGAGGCTGAAGAATGCACTTGCAGGCTGAAACGGTACAATCTGACGCAAACGACTACCAGGCATGTGGGATGGTAATGATGGCTTTATTCCTACTCCTTGGCAGCTTAACCAGGAGATCAATCAATCAGTCACATTTATTTGAGCGCTTACTGTGTGCAGAGCACTGTACTAAGCGCTATCGAGATAAACTCAATAGATTAATTCACCGTCCCAAAGCATCAGGACCCATTCAGCCGATTACCTTTTCCAGACCTCCAGCTTCACACCTCCTTGATCAGTCCGTTCTACCTTCATGACCCTGCTAAAAATCCGCCCTTTCCTCTATATTGAAACTGCTACCACATTAATCCAAGCACTTCTTCTTATTATTATGGCATTTATTAGGCGCTTACTATGTGCAAGGCACTATTCTAAGCACTGGCTCTATATTGAAACTGCTACCACATTAATCCAAGCACTTCTTCTTATTATTATGGCACTGATTAAGCGCTTACTATGTGCAAGGCACTGTTCTAAGCACTGGCTCTATATTGAAACTGCTACCACATTAATCCAAGTACTTCTTATTATTACGGCATTTATTAAGTGCTTACTATGTGCAAGGCACTGTTCTAAGCACTGGCTCTATATTGAAACTGCTACCACATTAATCCAAGCACTAATAATAATAATAATAATAATAATAATAATAATAATAATAATAATAATGGCATTTATTAAGCGCTTACTATGTGCAAGGCACTGTTCTAAGCACTGGCTCTATATTGAAACTGCTACCACATTAATCCAAGCACATATAATAATAATAATAATAATGGCATTTATTAAGCGCTTACTATGTGCAAGGCACTGTTCTAAGCACTGGCTCTATATTGAAACTGCTACCACATTAATCCAAGCACTAATAATAATAATAATAATAATGGCATTTATTAAGCGCTTACTATGTGCAAAGCACTGTTCTAAGCACTGGCTCTATATTGAAACTGCTACCACATTAATCCAAGCACTTCTTATTATTATGGCATTTATTAAGTGCTTACTATGTGCAAAGCACTGTTCTAAGCACTGGCTCTATATTGAAACTGCTACCACATTAATCCAAGCACTTCTTCTTATTATTATGGCACTGATTAAGCACTTACTATGTGCAAGGCACTGTTCTAAGCACTGGCTCTATATTGAAACTGCTACCACATTAATCCAAGCACTTCTTCTTATTATTATGGCATTTATTACGCGCTTACTATGTGCAAGGCACTGTTCTAAGCACTGGCTCTATATTGAAACTGCTACCACATTAATCTAAGCACTTCTTATTATTATGGCATTCATTAAGTGCTTACTATGTGCAAGGCACTGTTCTAAGCACTGGCTCTATATTGAAACTGCTACCACATTAATCCAAGCACCACTTATTATTATTATGGCATTTATTAAGCGCTTACTATGTGCAAGGCACTGTTCTAAGCACTGGCTCTATATTGAAACTGCTACCACATTAATCCAAGTACTTCTTATTATTACGGCATTTATTAAGTGCTTACTATGTGCAAGGCACTGTTCTAAGCACTGGCTCTATATTGAAACTGCTACCACATTAATCCAAGCACTTATAATAATGATAATAATAATAATAATAATAATAATAATAGCATTTATTAAGCGCTTACTATGTGCAAGGCACTGTTCTAAGCACTGGCTCTATATTGAAACTGCTACCACATTAATCCAAGCACATATAATAATAATAATAATAATAATAATGGCATTTATTAAGCGCTTACTATGTGCAAGGCACTGTTCTAAGCACTGGCTCTATATTGAAACTGCTACCACATTAATCCAAGCACATATAATAATAATAATAATAATGGCATTTATTAAGCGCTTACTATGTGCAAGGCACTGTTCTAAGCACTGGCTCTATATTGAAACTGCTACCACATTAATCCAAGCACTAATAATAATAATAATAATAATAATAATGGCATTTATTAAGCGCTTACTATGTGCAAAGCACTGTTCTAAGCACTGGCTCTATATTGAAACTGCTACCACATTAATCCAAGCACTTCTTATTATTATGGCATTTATTAAGTGCTTACTATGTGCAAAGCACTGTTCTAAGCACTGGCTCTATATTGAAACTGCTACCACATTAATCCAAGCACTTCTTCTTATTATTATGGCACTGATTAAGCACTTACTATGTGCAAGGCACTGTTCTAAGCACTGGCTCTATATTGAAACTGCTACCACATTAATCCAAGCACTTCTTATTATTATGGCATTTATTACGCGCTTACTATGTGCAAGGCACTGTTCTAAGCACTGGCTCTATATTGAAACTGCTACCACATTAATCTAAGCACTTCTTATTATTATGGCATTCATTAAGTGCTTACTATGTGCAAGGCACTGTTCTAAGCACTGGCTCTATATTGAAACTGCTACCACATTAATCCAAGCACCACTTATTATTATTATGGCATTTATTAAGCGCTTACTATGTGCAAGGCACTGTTCTAAGCACTGGCTCTATATTGAAACTGCTACCACATTAATCCAAGTACTTCTTATTATTACGGCATTTATTAAGTGCTTACTATGTGCAAGGCACTGTTCTAAGCACTGGCTCTATATTGAAACTGCTACCACATTAATCCAAGCACTTATAATAATAATAATAATAATAATAATAATAGCATTTATTAAGCGCTTACTATGTGCAAGGCACTGTTCTAAGCACTGGCTCTATATTGAAACTGCTACCACATTAATCCAAGCACATATAATAATAATAATAATAATAATGGCATTTATTAAGCGCTTACTATGTGCAAGGCACTGTTCTAAGCACTGGCTCTATATTGAAACTGCTACCACATTAATCCAAGCACTTATAATAATAATAATGGCATTTATTAAGCGCTTACTATGTGCAAGGCACTGTTCTAAGCACTGGCTCTATATTGAAACTGCTACCACATTAATCCAAGCACTTATAATAATAACAATAATAATGGCATTTATTAAGCACTTACTATGTGCAAGGCACTGTTCTAAGCACTGGCTCTATATTGAAACTGCTACCACATTAATCCAAGCACTTAATAATAATAACGATATTTGTTAAGCACTTACTATGTGCAAAGCACTGTTCTAAGTGCTGGTGACGTTACAAGGTGATCCCACAGGGGGCTCACCGTCTTCATCCCCATTTTACAGATGAGGCAACTGAGGCCCAGAGAGGTGAAGCGACTTGCCCGAAGTCACACAGCTGACAAGCGGCGGAGCCGGGATTTGAACCCATGACCTGTGACTTCAGAGCCCGGGCTCTTTCCACTGAGCCACTCCTTGATTACTACCTCAGTTTCCTCCTGTCTCTCCCCACTCCGGTTCACATTTCACTCTGCTGCCCGGATCATTTTTCGACAAAAACCATGCAGTCCAAGCTTCCCCACCCCTTGAGTCTTCTAATGGTTGCTCATCCAACTCCACATCAAACAAAATTTCCTTACCATTGGCTTTAAACCACTCAATAATAATAATAATAATAATGATGGCATTTGTTAAGCGCTTACTATGTGAAAAGCACAGTTCTAAGTGCTGGGAAGGTTACAAGGTAAGCAGTTCACCTTGCCCACTTCTACCTCACTGATTTTTCACTGAGAAGCAGCGTGGCTCAGTGGAAAAGAGCCCAGGCTTTGGAGTCAGAGGTCATGGGTTCAAATCCCGGCTCCGCCACTTGTCAGCTGTGTGACTTTGGGCAAGTCACTTCACTTCTCTGGGCCTCAGTTCCCTCATCTGTAAAATGGGGATGAAGACTGTGAGCCCCACGTGGGACAACCTGATCACCTTGTATCCCCCCAGTGCTTAGAACAGTGCTTTGCACATAGTAAGCGCTTAATAAATGCCATTATTATTATTATTTTGTACAGCTCAGCAAACTCACTTGGCTCCTGTAATGCCTAACGCCAACCTATAAGAACTGTATCTCATTTATCTCACGGCAAAACCCTCGACCATATCCTGCCTCAGGCCTGAAACTCTCTCCTCCTTCATACCCGACAGACGATCCTTCCCTTCCCCACAGCACCTGCATATATGTATATATGTTTGTACATATTTATTACTCTATTTATTTATTTATTTTACTTGTACATATCTATTCTATTTATTTAATTTTGTTAATATGTTTGGTTTTGTTCTCTGTCTCCCCCTTCTAGACTGTGAGCCCACTGTTGGGTACCTGTATATATGTATATATGTTTGTACATATTTATTACTCTAGTTATTTTACTTGTACATATCGATTCTATTTATTTAATTTTGTTAATATGTTTGGTTTTGTTCTCTGTCTCCCCCTTCTAGACTGTGAGCCCACTGCTGGGTACCTGTACATATGTATATATGTTTGTACATATTTACTACTCTAGTTATTTTACTTGTACATATCTATTCTATTTATTTTATTTTGTTAATATGTTTGGTTTTGTTCTCTGTCTCCCCCTTCTAGACTGAGAGCCCACTGTTGGGTACCTGTATATATGTATATATGTTTGTACATATTTATTACTCTATTTATTTATTTATTTTACTTGTACCTATCTATTCTATTTATTTTATTTTGTTAATATGTTTGGTTTTGTTCTCTGTCTCCCCCTTCTAGACTGTGAGCCCACTGTTGGGTACCTGTATATATGTAATTATGTTTGTACATATTTATTACTCTATTTATTTATTTATTGTACTTGTACATATCTGTTTTATTTATTTTATTGTGTTAATATGTTTGGTTTTGTTCTCTGTCTCCCCCTTCTAGACTGTGAGCCCACTGTTGGGTAGGGACTGCCTCTATGTGTTGCCAACTTGTACTTCCCAAGCGCTTAGTACAGTGCTCTGCACACAGAAAGCGCTCAATAAATACGATTGATTGACTTATTGATTGATCACCCTCCACAGCTTCAAAGCCTTGGTAAAAGCCACATTTCCTCCAAGAGGCTTTCCCCCAACCAAGCCCTCATTTCCCCAACTCCTTTTCTGTCGACCTTGAACTTGGATTTGTACCCTGTAAGCATTTGATATTCACCACACCCCCAGCACTTATACACATATCCATAACATTTATTTTCTTTATCATTTATGTATCTATTTGTTACTTATTTATTTATTCCCAGAGAAACAGCGTGGCTCAGTGGAAAGAGCTCAGGCTTTGGAGTCGGAGCTCATGGGTTCAAATCCCGGCTCCGCCAACTGTCAGTTGTGTGATTTCGGGCAAGTCATTTAACTTCTCTGTGCCTCAGTTACCTCATCTGTAAAATGGGGATTAAGACTGTGAGCCCCCCGTGGGACAACCTGATCACCTTGTAACCTCCCCAGCGCTTAGAACGGTGCTTTGCATATCGTAACTGCTTAATAAATGTTATTATTACTATTATTATTATTATTATTATTATTATTGTTATTATTATTAAATGCCCCTCTCCGGCTTTAGACCATAAGCCCCTTTGTTGGCAGGGAACGTTTCTACCAATTCTGTTACACTGTACTCTCCCAAGTGCTTAGTACAGTCCTCTGCACATAGCAAGCACGCAATAAATACAATGGATTAATGCTTTATGTGTAATTTGCATGACAATTGGAAATTGTTTATAATAGACCCCCTGAGATGGGTAAAGATGAGGTTCCCTGGATAATAATAATAATAATGACGGCATTTATTAAGCACTTACTCTGTGCAAAGCACTGTTCTAAGCGCTGGGGAGGTTACAAGGTGATCAGGTTCATTCATTCATTCAATCAATCATATTTATTGAGCGCTTACTGTGTGCAGAGCACTGTACTAAGCGCGTGGGAAGTCCAAGTTGGCAACATACAGAGACGGTCCCTACCCAACAGCGGGCTCACAGTCGAGAAGGGGGAGACAGACAACAAAACAAAACATATTTACAAAATAAAATAAATAGAATAGTAAATATGTACAAGTAAAATAGAGTAATAAATACGTACAAACATATATACATCTATACAGGTGCAGTGGGGAGGGGAAGGAGGTAGGGCCGGGGGATGGGGAGGGTGAGGAAGGGGAGAGGAAGGAGGGGGCTCAGTCTGGGAAGGCCTCCTGGAGGAGGTGAGCTCTCAGTAGGGCTTTGAAGGGAATGATTAAGAGTACGAGAAGCAGCGTGGCTCAGTGGAAAGAGCCTGGGCTTTGGAGTCAGAGGTCATGGGTTCAAATCCCCGCTCCGCCAATTGTCAGCTATGTGACTTTGGGCAAGTCAATTCACTTCTCTGGGCCTCAGTTCCCTCATCTGGAAAATGGGGATGAAGACTGTGAGGCCCCCCATGGGACAACCTGATCACCTTGTAACCTCCCCATCGCTTAGAACAGCGCTTTGCACACAGTAAGCATTTAATAAATACCATCATTATTATTATTATTAAAAGTATTGGCTAGCTCAGTGGAAAGAGTCCGGGCTTGAAAGTCAGAGGTTGTGGGTTCTAATTCCAGCTCCGCCACTTATCGGCTGTGTGATTTCGGGCAAGTCACTTAACTTCTCTGTGCCCCAGCTACCTCATCTGTAAAATAGGGATTAAGACTGGGGGCCCCACGTGGAACAACATGATTATCTTGTATCTACCCCAGCGTTTAGAACAGTGCTTAGCACATAGTAAGAGCTTAATAAATACCATCATTATTATTATTATTAAGACTATTGGCTAGCTCAGTGGAAAGAGCCCAGGCTTGAAAGTCAGAGGTTGTGGGTTCTAATCCCGGCTCCACCACTTATCAGCTGTGTAACTTTGGGCAAGTCACTTCACTGGGCCTCAGTTACCTCATCTGTAGAATGGGGATGAAGACTGTGAGCCCCACATGGAACAACGTGATTACCTTGTATCTATCCCAGCGCTTAGAACGGTGCTTGGCACATAGTAAGCGCTCAACAAATCCCATCATTACTATTATTACTCCTAATGATAATTTTAATGATGGCATTTGTTAAGCGCTTTCTGTGGGTCAAGAACTGTTCTAGGCACTGGAGTAGATACAAGTTAATCAGTCAGACACCGTCCCTGTCCCTCACGGGACTCATAGCCTAAGGAGGAAGAACAGGCGTATTAATAATAATAATAATGATGGTATTTGTTAAGTGCTTACTATGTGCAAAGCACTGTTCTAAGCACTGGGGAGGATACAAGGTGATCAGGTTGTCCCACAGGGGGCTCACAGTCTTAATCCCCATTTTACAGATGAGGTAACTGAGGCCCAGAGAAGAGAAGTGCCTTGCCCAAAGTCACATAGCTGACAATTGGCGGAGCCGGGATTTGAACCCATGACCTCTGACTCCAAAGCCCGGGCTCTTTCCCCTGAGCCACGATACTCAATCCCTATTTTACAGATGAGGAAACTGAGGCCCAGATTGGTGAACTGACTTGCCCAAGGTCACACAAGCAGGCGAGTGGCCGCAGCAGGATTGTTGGGACTCAGGTCCTCTGAGCCCAGGCTCTTTTCTCTAGGCCACACTGCTTCTCTTTTTCTGGGTGAAGACAAACTGCGTCTTGGGAAAATTAATTTTTCACCTTAATTGCCTTGACAAAGGCCTTAATCAAAATGAAGGTGTTAGAGAGCTGGAGATCTAGGAGAAGCAGTGTGGCCCAGTGGAAAGAGCACAGTCCTGGGAGTTAGAAGCTGAATCAGAGGCAGGAGTCCTGCCAACTGCTTACTGTGTGACCTTGGGCAAGTCGCTTAACTTCTCTGGGCCTCAGTTTCCTCAACTGTAAAATCGGGATTCAATACCTGTTCTCCCTCTTCCTTCGACTCTGAGCCCCAGGAGGGACAGGGACTGTGTCCAACCTGATTAACCTGTATCTAACCCCAGTGCTTAGAACAGTGCTTGACCCACAGAAAGCGCTTAACCAATACCACCATTAATAATCAGGTCAGACATAGTTCCTGTCCAACATGGGTGGGGTGGGGGGGGGGGGTCACAGTCTCTAAGTATTTCTTCCAATCCAATTAATAAAATTCAATTTAAGTGGTGGTTTTAGTTCATGTTTTATTTCTGACCTCCAACATTTCAATTTCACCATACTTTTAAATCGTACCGCTTATTCATCTTCCAGCATCCAATATGTTAATAATCATCATCAATCGTACTTATTGAGCGCTTAAACTTCTCCCACTCTTTTATGCCTCACCCTTTGTTCCCTTTATTCACCGCACCTTCACCATATGTCCCAAAGCATTTATGTACATACTGCTTATTCATTTTGTCATTTGTATCATATTTCAACTTGTACTTCCCAAGCGCTTAGTACAGTGCTCTGCACACAGTAAGCGCTCAGTAAATACAACTGAATGAATGAATATGATGATATGTAGTATTATTATTGTTAAATAATCTCAATGGGGGGGTTAATTCCTGTTCTCCCTCCTACTTTAACTATGAGCCCCATGTGGGACAGGGACTGTACCCAACTTGATTACCTTGTACTTACCCCAGGTACTTCCCAAGCGCTTAGTACAGTACTCTGCACACAGTAAGCGCTCAATAAATACAACTGAATGAATGCTTAGGACAATTCTTGATGTATAATAAGCACCTTAAAACACTATTATTATTGTTGTTGTTAATGATAATGGTAATAAGAAGAATAATGATAAAGGAGGCGCCACTTAATCGGTGGCATTTATTGAGCAACTCCTGTGGGGCAGAGCACTTAAGTGCTTGGGGGAGATTGATAGAAATTAGTATACCCAATCCCTGCCCTCAAGAAGTTTACAATCTAATGGAGTCATCTGAGGGAGTCCAGGGCTAGTTGTTATGGGGCCTGCCGATGCAGTCTGCAAGACCGACGACGCCTCCTGATTTCCATCTTCGCATTTGCCGAATTGTTGAGGATTAGTTCATCTCTTGAGGCTGATTTCAAATTTAAGACTAAACCTTAATCAAAACTCCTTTACAGCAGGGGCAGATTTTTTCTCTCTTCTTTTTTTTTTTTTACTTTTACTCTACTCTCCCAAGGGTCTAATAAAGTCCTCCTTGCAAAACAGTCATTCAATAAATAATAATAGTAATAATGATAGCATTTATTAAGCACTTACTATCAATCAATCATTTATTGAGCACTTACTGTGTGCAGAGCACTGTACTAAGCGCTTGGGAAGTACAAGTCGGCAACATATAGAGACGGTCCCTACCCAACAGTGGGCTCACAGTCTAGAAGGTGTAAAGCACTAAGTGCTGGGGAGGTTAACAAGGTGATCAGGTTGTCCCACAGGGGGCTCACAGTCTTCATCCCCATTTTACAGATGAGGTAAGTGAGGCCCAGGGAAGTGAAGCGACTTGACCAAAGTCACACAGCTGATAAGTGGCGGAGCTGGGATTTGAACCCATGACCTCTGTCTCCAAAGCCCGGGCCCTTTCCACTGAGCCACGCTGCTTCTCTTGCCCAAAGTCACACAGCTGACAAGTGGCGGAGCTGGGATTTGAACCCATGACCTCTGACTCCAAAGCCCAGGCTCTTTCCACTGAGCCACGTTATTGAAAGAATGCCTAGAAGAAAGCATGAGGGGCAAGAAACACTTATTTGACACTACTTTTTTATTCATAATGCTGGTGATGTATCAGTAAATCGACTTCAATCTATACAGCATAACTGTAGTTCCACACCTCCACTGTCTAACTGCAAAATCTTCATCCTGAACCATTTTTCACTATGATCGGCATTTCCTTGCCTAGGTTCCAATCAACCAATCACTCAATCGTATTTATTGAGCGCTTACTGTGTGCAGAGCACTGTACTAAGCGCTTGGGAAGTACAAGCTGGCAACATATAGAGACAGTCCCTACCCAACAGTGGGCTCACAGTTCCACAGAATAAACTGTTCCTCTTGTCCACACTTTCTCCTTTCACTGTTAACTTTTGGGCGGATTTCGCTTCTTCAGATCATCTTAGACAGAATTTGAAGTTTAGCCACAAGGCTAAACTGAAGAAGATTTTTACGTGCTTTAACCCTCATCTGTAGACAATATCCACTTCATTTTACTTCAGCTCTCACCCAAAACCTTTCCCCGAAGACGACTGGCAATATGTTCCCACAGAACAGGCTTCTATCCGCCACACTCAATGATTCCTCCCATCATTCATTCATTCAGTCGTATTTATTGAGCGCTTACTGTGTGCAGAGCACTGGACTAAGCGCTTGGGAAGTACAAGTTGGCAACATACGGAGACGGTCCCTACCCAACAGTGGGCTCACAGTCTAGAAGGGGGAGACAGAACAAAACAAAACATATTAACAAAATAAAGTAGAATAAATATGTACAAATAAAATAGAGTAATATGTGCTTGGATCAAGGTAGTGGCAGTTTGGATGCAGAGGAAAGGGTGGATTTAAGTGATGCGAACACTTCCCAAGCGCTTAGTACAGTGTTCTGCACACAGTAAGCGCTCAGTAAATACGACTGAATGAATGAAGAACCGACAGGATTTGGTGACAGATTAAATACGTGGATTGAATGACGGAGAAGAATTGAGGAAAATGACAAGGTATGGGTTTGGGAGACAGGAAAGATAGTGGTATTGCCTATACTGACGGGAAATACAGGGAAAGGGCAGGGTTTGGGTGGGAAGATGAGTTCAGTCGACTCCCCCTTTTCTTATTCTTCTCCAATACCGTCCCTCTCCTTCAGTCATCTTCAGATTTTTCAGGACCGTTTCAGATCATTTCAGCAGAGTGAACTCCTCCTTTGAACTGGAGACTGTCCGCTTTGGGGTTGGGGTGGGAAAAGAAATTGCATTGACCCCCAATCGCCTCTCTAAAGGCGTGGTTCTCAGACAAGACCTATATCTGTAATTTCATTTATTTGTATTGATGCCTGCCTCCCCCACTCTAGAATGTGAGCTCGCTGTGGGCAGGGAATGTCACTGTTTATTGTTGCATTATACTTCTCCAAGCGCTTAGTACAATGCATTGCACCCAGTAAGCGCTTAATAAATATGACTGACTAACGAATGGACAATTGCAGTAACTGCTCCATTCTAAAAAACAGCTTGTAGGAAAAGGATATCGGGCATCATCATCATGATTACCACTAATGATAATCAGGCCCATTGATCAATGATATTAATTGAGCGCTTACTGTGTGCAGAACACTATTTCGTGTTTGAGAGAGTACTACGTGAGCCCGTTGTTGGGTAGGCACTGCCTCTATCTGTTGCCGAATTGTACTTTCCAAGTGCTTAGTAATGCTAATAATAATAATAATGATGAATAATTATGGTATTTGTTAAGCCCTTATTATGTGCCAAGCACTGTTCTAAGCACTGGGGTAGATACAAGGTAAGCAGTTTGTCCCACGTGGGGCTCACAGTCTTAATCCCAATTTTACAGATAATAATAATAATAATGATGATGGCATTTGTTAAGCGCTTACTATGTGCAAAGCACTGTTCTAAGCACTGGGGAGGTTCCAAGGTAAGCAGTTTGTCCCACGTGGAGCTCACAGTCTTAATCCCCATTTTACAGATAATAATAATAATAATAATAACAATAATAATAAAAATAATGATGCCATTTATTAAGTGCTTACTATGTGCAAAGCACTGTTCTAAGCGCTGGGGAGGTTACAAGGTGATAACTGAGGCCCAGAGAAGTTAAGTGACTTTGCCCAAAGTCACACGGCTGACAACTGGGGGAGCCGGGATTTGAACCCATGACCTCTGACTCCAAAGCCCGGGCTCTTTCCACAGAGAGCTGTCCCACGTGGGGCTCACCGTCTTCATCCCCACAGTGGACTGTGAGCCCACTTCTAGACTGTGAGCCCACTGTTGGGTAGGGACCGTCTCTATATGTTGCCAACTTGTACTTCTCAAGCGCTTAGTACAGTGCTCTGCACACAGTAAGCGCTCAATAAATACGGTTGAATGCATGAACTAACACACGCCACTGATTGATAAGAGGTTTCTGAGGAATAATACTTGGAGAAATACTACTCTATATACTCTACCTGTATATATGTATATACGTCTGTACACATTTATTACTCTATTTATTTATTTTACTTGTACATATCTATTCTATTTATTTTATTTTGTTAGTATGTTTGGTTTTGTTCTCTGTCTCCCCCTTTTAGACTGTGAGCCCACTGTTGGGTAGGGACTGTCTCTATGTGTTGCCAATTTGTACTTCCCAAGCGCTTAGTGCAGTGCTCTGCACACAGGAAGCGCTCAATAAATATGATTGATTGATTGATCTACTTCTACGGGTTTCTTTTCCCCTTTACTCATCTTCAGCCACTCCCCCTCTCATTCCTCCTTTAGCCAGTCACACCCTTGATTCCCTTATCTCTGGAAACCTCCACCCACACAGCCAGGTCATAGTTTAACCTGTTTACCTACATACTTCCTTATCCTTTTCCTATGCTCCCCGGGAAACAAGACACATTCACACCCTTGTTCTCCTGTCTTTCCAACTTTTTGGCATCTACTGACTCTCCTGAGCGCTTAATATGGCGTTCTGCGTACATAAAGCGCTCAATGAATCACCACTGATTAATGGATTGATTCTGAGGGCCATCTACAAATAACAATTTCACATTTATTTCATTTGCTTTCAAGAACATCCACGTTTCGGGCCAAGTCAAATGGATGACCTGCCCTAGATTCCGTAATCCTTAACTCAGCTCATTTAAGGATTAACTCACCCTGGGCCTCAAGGCTGTCCATCCATCCCCTCACCCCCTCCTACCTCACCTCCCTTCTCTCCTTCTCCAGCCCAGCCCGCACCCTCCGCTCCTCGGCCGCTCACCTCCTCACTGTGCCTCGTTCTCGCCTGTCCCGCCGTCGACCCCGGGCCCACGTCACCCCCCTGGCCTGGAATGCCCTCCCTCTGCCCATCCGCCAAGCTAGCTCTCTTCCTCCCTTCAAGGCCCTACTGAGAGCTCACCTCCTCCAGGAGGCCTTCCCACACTGAGCCCCTTCTTTCCTCTCCCCCTCTCCATCCCCCCATCTTACCCCCTTCCCCACAGCACCTGTATATATGTATATATGTTCGTACATATTTATCACTCTATTTATTTATTTATTTATTTTGCTTGTACATATCTATTCTATTTCTTTTATTTTGTTAGTATGTTTGGTTTTGTTCTCTGTCTCCCCCTTTCAGACTGTGAGCCCACTGTTGGGTAGGGACTGTCTCTATATGTTGCCAACTTGTACTTCCCAAGCACTTAGTACAGTGCTCTGCACACAGTAAGCGCTCAATAAATACAATTGATTGATTGATTGAAAAGTGACTTGCCCAAGGTCCCATAGCTGACAAGCGGCGGAACCCGTATTAGAACCCACGACCTCTGGCGCTTTTTCCACTGAGCCACACTGCTTCTCTCCCAAGTGCTCTCCTATCAATCAATCAATCGTATTTATTGAGCGCTTACTATGTGCAGAGCACTGTACTAAGCGCTTGGGAAGTACAAATTGGCAACACATAGAGACAGTCCCTACCCAACAGTGGGCTCACAGTCTAAAAGTCTCCTAAGTCTCCTAAGTGCTTAGTACATATTAAGGGCTCAGTAAATGCTAAAATAGATCTTTAAGACTGTGAGCCCACTGTTGGGTAGGGACTGTCTCTATATGTTGCCAATTTGTACGTCCCAAGTGCTTAGTACAGTGCTCTGCACATAGTAAGCGCTCAATAAATACGATTGATGATGATGATGATGATCGGTGGATTGAATCCAGAGAGTGGGGGGAGAGCCATGGACGGCAGCGGATGAGAGGGATACAAAGAGAGTGTGAGGAGGAAGCGGAGCCCTCAACCCTAAATAAAAGCTGCCACAGAATGCATTTTCTCCCTAACTTCAAGAGCCACTCTCCTTCTTGGGATAATTTTCTGAGAAGAGGCAATCGCTCTGTTCAATCACTGTAGCTCCTGATTGGCATCTGGCAGGAAACTTTCAAGGACACCTACGTCTTTCAGGCCAAATCAAATGGATGACCTGCCCTAGATTCCGTAATCCTTAACTCATACGCCGCCTCACTCATTTTTCAGTCAACACAGCAGTGTGAGAAGAGAAACCTCATTTCCCTGGCCGCCGTGGAAATCAGCTCCTGATTGGCATCTGGCTTACAAAGGATCAGGTGCACAGGTTTCTGCGCTTGCAATGGTCACTGTCCTACTACCTGGGATCACCATTTTAAACTCTTTAACCTCACTGCGTGAGCGGGGAGAGCGGTGATTCGTCTACACAGCCGCCTGGCCAGGCACCGAAGAAGGCAGCAGCACGGATCAGGGCCACGCTGTCGGCAGCCCAAGCCCCTGATCTCATCAGAACATCTGCAGGGGAAGCAGCAGAAGGAGGTAGAAGGCAGTGGAGCTGGGTTATCAGCCCACAGCACCCTTCTCCAAGCGCTTAGTACAGCGCGCTGCACACTAAGCGCTCAATAAATACGACTGAATGTATGAATGAATGCAATCAAACCCACCACCAAAGCCTGCAGACCGGTTCAGCCTCCCTAATCACTGGACTATCTTCTCTCTCCCTCTTACAACGTAGGACTGGTGATCGCACGTATAATAATAATGTTGGTATTTGTTAAGCGCTTACTATGTGCAAAGCACTGTTCTATATGTGTTCCCCGGCTGGCACTGGCCATCTTGGACTATCTGCGCGTGTCCCGGTGTTACAATTCAGTCCTTGCTAAATAAAAAGGATGATAAATACACGGGGAGCAGCGTAGCCTAATGGATAAAGCCTGGGAGCCAGAGGGCCTGGGTTCTAATGCCGACCCCACCACTTGACTGCTGTGGGACCCTGGGCAAAGTCACTTAACTTCTCCAGGCCTCGGTTTCTTCAACTGCAAGATGGGGATTCAATACCTTTTTTTTTTCTTGAGGCATTTATTAAGCACTTACTATGTTCAAAGCATTGTTCTAAGCGCTGGGGAGGTTACAAGGTGATCAGATTGTTCCACGTGGGGCTCACAGTCTTAATCCCCATTTTACAGATGAGGTAACTGAGGCACAGAGAAGTCAAGTGACTTGCCCAAAGTCCAAAGTCACACAGTTGATAAGTGGCGGAGCCAGGATTTGAACTCATGACCTCTGACTCCCAAGCCCGTGCTCTTTCCGCTGAGCCACGCTGCTCGTCTAATAATGATGGCATTTGTTAAGCGCTTAGTATGTGCAAAGCACTGTTCTAAGTACTGGGGAGGTTACAAGGTGATCAGGTTGTCCCAAAGGGGGCTCACAGTCTTAATCCCCATTTTACAGATGAGGGAAGTGAGGCCCAGAGAAGTGAGGTGACTTGCCCAAAGTCACACAGCTGACAATTGGGTGGAGCCGGGATTTGAACCCACGACCTCTGACTCCAAAGCCTGGGCTCTTTCCATTGAGCCACGCTAATTCTCCCTCCTACTTAAGACTGTGAGTCCCACACAGGACAGACTGTGAGCCCACTGTTGGGTAGGGACTGTCTCTATGTGTTGCCAATTTGTACTTCCCAAGCGCTTAGTACAGTGCTCTGCACATAGTAAGCGCTCAATAAATACGATTGATTGATTGACAGGGACTGTATACGGCCTGATTACCTTGTAGCTACCCGGCGCTTAGAAAAGTGCTTGTCATATAGTAAGTGCTTAACGAATACCATAAAAAATAAAGATATCACTTGCATAATTGGGCTGTAGGGAAGCAAACGCCTCAATATTAGTTCGGGGCCAAAGTTTTTAGGTATTACACATACCGCCATTCTTTGTTTTTCTCCTCCACTGAGAACATCCATCCAATCCTGAACGCTGTCCCAGCCTCCTTCACGTTCCAGGATATGGCCCAGCTGGACATTGTCCAAATATTCTTTCAGCACCTTAGAGCAAAAGAATTGTGTAGCAGAGGATTTACTGGCATTTGACTGTTGAGTGCCTAGATATATCCACAAAGATCTCCAAGAGAATGCTCCTAAGTGCTTATCCTGACTCCACAAGTTACTCTAGTGTGAAAAATTTCTGACTTTTTTGAGCTTCCTCAACCACTTCCAGTTTACAAAGCACCTGTGCCGAGACCAATCAAGTAGCAGGCTATAACTCAGTAATCCAGAGCTAAAGGAGGGAAAACATAGGAAAGATGAATAAATGCTCTGACGGAAGCTGGACATTTCTTGATAAAAAGGTCCGGAGTTAAACAGAAAATATCAAATTGCCTCAACAAGCAGGAGGCGGAATTT
Source organism: Tachyglossus aculeatus (assembly GCF_015852505.1). NCBI lineage: Eukaryota > Metazoa > Chordata > Mammalia > Monotremata > Tachyglossidae > Tachyglossus > Tachyglossus aculeatus. Next base: position 49,183,130 of record NC_052069.1, on the reverse strand, counting down.
ACTTAATGAACTGCACGATTCTAAGAGGTCTCCGGAGATTGTAAACTATCTGATGATAGCTGTTGACAAACTCAGTCTTCTCCAATTAACCCTTGCTTTGGGCCTAATGGAAAGTTGACAAGGCCTGTATGAGAAGTTGTGAGTACATTTCAAAAAAATCTGCATTGCTTTGGGAAATAATTTGAGAGACAAGGTTTCAACTAGAACGCAGATATAAGTGTTCTCTTACTAGGTCAGATATCCCCTTCTTCTTCTGGTCTTCTTTTCCATCTGGGTAAATCACTTGGTCTCGAAGTGTCCCAAGGGTCATATAGGGTCTCTAATTTAGGATATAACGGTAAGTAAGGCTGGATTTAAATAAAAATATTAACACCTCCCCCCGCCACCCCGCCAAGAAAGTGTGTGTGTATTGGGGGGTGGGTTAAAAAAAAAAAGGTAAAAAGTGATAAAATGTTGTCAAGTTTACCTGGGGAACATAAAATAACTTTCCTCTTTCAGGCTTCGTTAGTCGGCCCCCGAAGAGAGGCCAGAGCTTTAAAAGAATGGGGAAGAGAGGTTTAAACGTTTCGAACTGTAGGCAGTTTGCAAAAGAAAGAGTCTGCATTCTGGAATACGGAAACTTACCTCACCGAGAACACGGAAAAGTGAACTCTTCCCGCATCCATTTGGACCACAGATCAGAACGTTTGCCCCAGATTGAACCTATAAAGTAGATAAGATTACCAGTCTACAAACATATATATACATAAAATTGTTATTGAAAGACTCTTTGATCAAAATATTATTCTTAATACTAGTAATAGCGATAATAGTATTTGCTAAATGCTTACTACGTGTCAAGCACTGTTCTATTTGCAGAGATAGATGCAAGATAATGAGGTTGGATGCAGTCCTTGTTTCACATGGTTCTGAGTACTGAATCCCCATTTTACAGTTGAAGAAACCGATAATAATAATACTAATGGCATTTATTAAGCGCCTGCTACGTGCAAAGCACTGTTCTAAGCGCTGGGGAGGTTACAGGGTGATCAGGTTGTCCCACAGGGGGCTCACAGTCTTCATCCCCATTTTACAGATGAGGGAACTGAGGCCCAGAGAAGTGAAGTGACTTGTCCAAAGTCACACAGCTGACAATTGGCGGAGCGGCATTTGAACCCGTGACCTCTTTCCACTAAGCCACGCTGCTTGTGACTTGCCCAAGGTCACACAGCAGATAAGTGTGGCAGAGGCAGAATTAGAACTCAGGATCTCTAACTCCCATGCCTGTGCTTTTAGCCCTGGGCCACGCTGCTTCTCAAACATAACAAAGAACCTTTGCTTCTTTCTGAGGAACGCGGCAATTTTTATCTTGACTTTGAAAAATAAATGTGCTCCTGGATGTTAGTGTGCTAGCCAATTTCAAACCTCAAGTCTGAAATTCATTCAATCGTATTTATTGAGCGCTTACTGTGTGCAGAGCACCGTACTAAGCGCTGCTGATACGTGTCATCTCCTTGAATGCAACTGTTACGCTTCTTTGTCAACTGATGCACCCTGAAATAATTTCTAATTGGTGAGTTAGTGAGAACTATTCCCAGCTGATGAAAAACTGTTTTTTTCTTCCTGCTTTCCTCCCCCAACTCCCTCCCATGAGTGGTATTTTCAACTTTATTTTATTCAACTTTATTTTACTTGTACATATTTACTATTCTATTTATTTTATTTTGTTAATATATTTTGTTTTGTCGTCTGTCTCCCCCTTCTAGACTGTGAGCCTGTTGTTGGGTTGGGACCGTCTCTATATTTTGCCAACCCGTACTTCCCAGGCGCTTAGTACAGTGCTCTGCACACAGTAAGCCCTCAGTAAATGCGATTGAATGAATGAACTTTCAACATACTCTTTGTTAAGTGAAAAGGTTTGTACCTCTCAACAAATGAATGTCCACAACCAAGTGTGTGCTGGCCGGGAGAGTCAGTTAAAGACTTCCTTTTACCTTCTCTCTCCCTATCATCATTTGTTGTCTCACGATAGGCCACGAGTCAGAACAAGATAATAACATGATTTTTATGTGACGCCAACTGGTACAGGATGTCTGATTCCATGATTTATTCAGAGCACAGCAAAACAGCAAGTGCTCAAAATAGAAAACACACTTAAATATGGGGAATTTCACGAACAGTGAAGGCATTATTCGAGCTAAGAGTTTTCAGATTTCAAAATCAATACAAGATCTTATTACCTCACCATGGGATTACTGTTGAAGTTGTTGGAACGCCCTGTCTCTGATCTTTCCCTGCTCGTTTATGCGACGTGGAACAGCAAGGATCACCCTTCTCAAGCAATCTGATCACTTGCCTCTTCAAGACCCTACAGTGGCACTCCTGTGACTGCTCATATAAAACAAAAAGTTTTACCTGACTCTAAGTATACCCTTCTATTTCTTGATTTGTATATTTGAATTTAAAACCTTAACGCTGAAATACCAGCGTATCCAAGGCTCTTGGGATGCTGGCCTAGTGAAAAGAGAGTAGGCCTGGGAGACAAAGGACCTGGATTCTAACCCTAGCTCCGCCACGTTTCTGCTTTGAGACCTGGGGCAAGTCACTTAATTTCACTGGGCCTCAGTTCCCTCATCTGCAAAATGGGGCTTCAAAAACCTGTGCTCCCTCCAGGTTAGAATGTGAGCCCCACGTGGGACCTGATTATCTGATACTCCCACCAGTGCTTAATTCAGCGCTTGGCACATAGGAAGTGCTTCACTAATACCACAAACATTATTTATGCTCTTCATATGGAACGATATTTCAGCTTAAGAATTTGGGAAATAATATGGTTGTAGGAAACGTGATGCATCCCTATAAATAGCTGACTGAATGCAGTAGAGGGGCTCAAGGATTTGCCCCAAACTATAGTACATCAATGGCAGAATGGAGAATTCAATTCCCAGGCCTAGACTTTTATCACCAGACAGACACTCCCTGAGAGACTGAAAGCCTCCAGGACGAGTGGCAGAGACCCAGCTTTTAGTGAATAGCGATTACTCAATTTTTCAGTTATACAATTTTTTTTCCTGATAAAAATTTTGGATAATTGAAATTTTGAGCGTTTATACTCAAGGTGGGGGCCTTGGCCAGTCCAGCTCCACTCCGGTGGATAAGGACCTGCTTTCTAATCCCGGCTCCGCCACTTGTGTGCTGTGTCACTTTGGGCAAGTCACGTCATTTCTCAGTGCCTCAGTTACCTCATATGTAAAATGGGGATTAAGACTATGAGCTGCACGTGGGACTGGGACTGTGTCCATCCTGATTAGACTGTATCTACCCCAACGCTTAGAACAGTACTTGGTACAAATGGAGGTCTGCAGGGCCACTCGCCTGCAGTGGTGGGGCCGGAGAAACCAATTTATTGAGCCACCAATTGTCAGCTGTGTGACCTTGGGCAAGTCACTTAACTTCTCTGTGCCTCAGATGCCTCATCTGTAAAATGGGGAAGAAGACTGTGAGCCCCCCATGGAACAACCTGATCCCCTTGTATCCTCCCCAACGCTTAAAACAGTGCTTTTGCACATAGTAAGTGCCTAATAAATGCCATCATTATTATTATCATCATCATCACCACCAGCTTTGAGCTTAGAGCAATGAGTGGGTTATTTCCACATTATCTCCACCCCGATCTCTCCCCTTGCTGCAGTCTCACGTTTCGCCCTTCCCTCAGGACATCTCTAATTGGATGTTCCATGGACACCTCAAGCTAAACATGTCCAAAACAAAACTCATCTTCCCACCCCAACTCTCTTCTCCCCCTGACTTTCCCAGCACTGTAGATGGCATTACCATCCTGTCTCACAGACCAGAACCTTACAGTTATCCTCAACTCATCTCTCTCACTCAACCCACATATTCAATCTGTCACCAAATCCTTTCAGTTCAACCTTCCCAACTCACTAAAAACCATCCTTTCCTCTCCATCCAAACTACTACCATGTTTAACCCAAACACTTGTGCTCTCCCGCTTGATCACTGCATCAGCCTCCCAGTCTCCTTGTCTCTCCCCATTCCAGTCTATACTTCACTCTGCTGCCCAGATCATTGTTCTAGAAAAACGTTCAGCCCGTGTCTCCCCACTCCTCAAGAGCCTCCAGTTGCCCATCTAACTCCTCATCAAACAGAAACTCCATACCACCGGCTTTAAAGCACTCAACACCTTGTCCCCTCCTACCTTACTTCCCAGATTTCCTACTGTGACCCAGCTCTTCTAATGCCAACCTACTCAATGTACCTCGATATAGTCTACATCGCCGCCGACCTCTCACCACCACCCTGACTCTGGCCTGGAATGCCCTCCTTTCTCCCCATCCTGCAGGCAAATACTCTCCTCACCTTCAAAATCTTATTCAAAACACATCTCCTCCAAGAGGTCTTCCCCGACTAAGCCCTCATTTCCTCTTCTCCCACTCCCATTTGCGTCACCCTTGTACTTGGATTTGCACTCCTCCTTCAGCCCCACAGCACCAGTGTACACATCTGTAATTTATTTATTTACAATAGTGTCTGCAACCCCCGCTCACTGCGGGCAGGGAACATGTCTACCCACTCTGTTATACTGTATTCTCAAGTGCTTAGTAAAGTGCCCTGAACACACAAAGCAAACTATAAATACAACTGATAATCTACAGCTGACTCCAGCTTCACCTCTGGCGCTGCTGAGACTGTAAGCTCATTGTGGGCAGGGGACGTGTCTGTTTACTGCTGCATTGTACTCTCCCAAGTGTTTAGTACAGTGCTCTGCACACAGTAAGCACTTAAACACAACGGATTGATGGACTGAGACGTCTGGCTTCCATTTCTGACCTGGGGTGGACTGCCCATGGCAGACCCCCGGGAAATACAAGGGACCAAAACAGGTGAGCCCTGCCTCTGATCTGCCTCTGATGGTTAAATCATTTTGGCCCTGAATAGTTTTGAAACCAGTGGGTTTGCCAGATCTGTAGGAAGGGAGGAGAGAAAGCGTTCTGATGGCATCACTGCGTTAAAACAGCACACGAGTCTCAGCAACTCCTCAATCTTAATTATTGAGCACTGTACTAACCTCAAGGCCCAGCTTAATCGGGGACCTTGCATTGCCACACACGAAAATGAGCCCCAGAACAATCCACCCCCACCAAAATGACTTTGATCATTAGATTTTATCATAAGAAGCCATTTGGTGTCACCTTGGGTAAGTAGCTATCCCCTTCATTATTTTTAGTCATAACATCGACTAAAGGAAACATGGCACGTTCCACCCAGGCAAGGGAATGACTACAAAGTGGTTTTCATTCAGGGAAACTTGAAATGGCGTATCTGGGTATTTAATAATTACACAGATCTGAAGGTTTCAAAAGCATGTAAGAGGCTTAAAGATGAACAATACACCAAAATGTTTTCTTGACTGAAAATGTGCTACTGCAGGAATTAATTCATTCAATCGTATTTACTGAGCACTTACTGTGTGCAGAGCACTGTACTAAGCGCTTGAAAAGTACAAGCTGGCAACATATAGAGACGGTCCCTACCCAACAGTGGGCTCACAGGCTAGAAGTCACAATCTAGAAGGAATTAATCTGCTTGGTCTTCTAAAGGAATAGTTATGTTAGCATATTATGCAACACGATCAGCAGCTGAAGTGGAGATCAGAGGAATTTAGTGGAATTAGGGTTTTAAAACACTTCAACCTTCAAACTTGGGATTTAAACTCACTCCTGATGGGGTTAATGACCCAGGAACATACATTCTGCTCACCTTTTTCAAAGTGGTTTTATTTTCTGATTACAAGACTTACCTCAAAATTCAGATCGCGAATCAGAATATCCCCATTAGGCGTAGCTAAAGGAACATGATCAAACCTATACGGAAAAGGAAACAGGAAAAGGAGACATTCACACTAAAATGTACGCTTCCATTTGAAAAGAGCTAGGCTGCTAGAAAGTTCAAATGACAATAGCTGCGCAACAAGGAGGCAACTTTTTTTGTACATACTTGATAACATTATCTACATTGATGATTTCTCCACCACCAGGTATCAAGGGAAGGGGCAGGGATACTTCAGCACCTTAAATGACAAAAACATATTTCAGACTAGATGCTATGCGTGGAAGTCCCTAAAACTGCGCACTTAACTTGAGAAGCAGGGCGGCCTAGTAGACGGAGAACAGCCTAGGAGTCAGAGGCCCTGGGCTCTAGTCTAGAGGAGCAGTGTGGCACAGTGGCTAGATCCTGGGTCTCGGGATCCGAAGGTCATGGGGTTCTAATCCCGGCTCCGCCACTTATCTGCTGGGTGACCCTGGACAGGTCACTTCACTTCTCTGGGCCTCAGTTCCCTCATCTGTAAAATGGGGATTGAGACTGTGAGCCCCATGATGGGACAGGGACTGTGTCCAACCTGATTTGCTTGTATCCACCCCAGTGCTTAGTTAGTACAGTGCCCGGCACATATTAAGTACTTAAATACCATAATTATTATTATTAGCCGTAGGTCCAGCACTGGCCTGCTGAGTGGCCTTGGGCAAGTCAGTTAACCTTTCTGTGCCCAGGTTTCCTCAACTGTAAAATGGGGGCTTAATTCTTGTCCTCCCTCCCATTTAGACGGTGAGGCCCATGTGGGACAGAGCCTGTGTCTGATCTGATTATTTTGTACCTACCCCAGCCTTTAATACATTACTTGCCCATATTACTATGGGCACTAAACACAAACAATAATGATTACTATTAAATTACCCTTTTCATGCTGGGAAACCATTGTACGCTCATATTTTCCATGATTCAAGTCCTTTAGCACTTGCATTAATTCTGTAATCCGAGCAGTGAAACTAAAATTTGGAGAAAACAAGAGAACGTTTATGTGACACTCTTTTAGATTTTACCATTACATACACAAAAATGGATATTGCAAATTACCCTATAATTATTAAAAATGACAACAGGAGTGAAAATGAAAACGCATATGAGACTACATTTAGAATACGATTCAATTTTCTTTTTGATTGGAAGAGGTTCTTCAAGGACATGAAACCCACTGAAACCCCTAGACCAAAGTCCATTATCTGGACCTCAATTAAGGGTGCCCAGATCCAAATGTACAGGGTCGCAAAGTAACTACTGGACATAAGGAAATTCCCCAAACACAGTAACTACTATTCCCTGACACATTTACTTATTTTATAAATATTCATACATTTGCATTAATATCTGTCTCCCCCTCTAGACTGTAAGCTCATTGTGGGCAGGGAAAGTGTCTACCAACTCTGTTGTATTATACTCTCCCAAGCGTTCAACACAGTGCTCTGCACAGAGTAAGTGCTCGATAAATACCACTGATTGATAGGTTGATTATACTTAAAATGAGTATAGCTATATTCCAATTAGCGCTATTTAAATGGTTTCACAAAAAGAGTGGAAAATGAAAGAATGATAGATGAAGCATGTATTCCAATAGAAAATAAGGTATTGGACATTAATCCAGTCTCCAAATCCAAAACTTGATAAACGCAAATCTAGTTACTTGATGAAACTGAAGTTAAACATATACGAATAATTACATACTCCTAATTCAGTTTTTTTAGGTGTACACTCTATTCCCCTCCCCATCCCCCCCCACCTTACCTCCTTCCCCTCCCCACAGCACCTGTATATATGTATATATGTTAGTACGTATTTATTACTCTATTTTATTTGTACATATCTATTCTATTTATTTTACTTTGTTAATATGTTTTGCTTTGTTCTCTGTCTCCCCCTTCTAGACTGTGAGCCCACTGTTGGGTAGGGACCGTCTCTATATGTTGCCAACTTGTACTTCCCAAGCGCCTAGAACAGTGCTCTGCACACAGTAAGCGCTCAATAAATACGATTGAATGAATGAATTCAGCGAAAGGCATCTGGTTCTAACAGACTAGAGACCTGTCAATGTCAATGAGAAATAGATAATGAAATGGGCTTTGATCACTCTGTTCAAGTAAGTCAAAATATTTCGACGGTTTTGAGAAGGGGAATGTTAAAGCCAAGGTGAACTTTGAAGTGTTTCCTCAAAGTAAGAGTGTGGCATTAAGATTCAGTAGTGCTACCTCGGGAAAAGTACTAGACAGAAGAGAGTTATAAGAGGAATCTTTGTATTTAGTACTCTTGCAAGATAGCAATTACTCAGTAAAACATGGCAACAGCTTGTTAGAAATGGAGCACCAACAATTACTCAGTAAAACATGGCAAGAGCTTATTAGAAATAGGTAGAGCACCTGTTCTCACTATAGATTTTCCATTTGCTCCTTTGTAAAAGTTGCTAAAAAATTTCAGCCACCAAAAAAAGTTATGGTCACCCTCAATATAAGATGATGAACACATTTTAGGATTCAATTTGGAAAGTAGGTTTGCTTTTTTCCCCCTTCCTAAGCTGTTAAGAATGATTTGATAAACATGAATCACTCAGTCTGACATGGGTACTGCCTAGATCCTGAAATCGTTTGCGAGTTGTTTTCCAGGTAAATCCACGAAAATAGTCCCACTGAATCCAGAGCTTAGTACAGCGGCTGGCACATAATAAACGCTTAAATACCACTAAGATAAAATGAAATAAAAATCCACACAGGCAGATAAGAGAAACCCCCTTATGCTTTAATCCTAAGGATGTCAAGTTCCAATTTTCTGGACCCTATAGGGACTGTGGGGGAGAGCAGTTCTAACAAAGTAGAGAACACTTTCCTGCAAAACTATTTCTGGGGCCAATTTTTCACTTAAAACTACATTTAATCTAAACATGTAATCTCACCTTCTGTTTTATAGGGTGTAAGATTATTTTTATTATGCCCGGGGTCATAGTGGAAAAATAATCCAAGGTTATATTGCCTCAGCTAGATGCCTGGCCCAGGCAAAACTGGCAAGGCCAGTCCCTGCCAGAGTTAAACCATCGTGCCAGGTCTGGATTCACTGTGCCAACGGTTAACCAGATATTGACCGCTCTTAAAAGAGATCAGATATCTAAGTCCATTCTGGAGTTTGTGGCCATTCAAATTCATTAAATAAGCTTCTTCAGGGCACCAATTCCCACTGAAGGTGGACAGAAAGTTCCAACTTGAACCAAAAGCAAAAGCTTGGATTACAGAGAGGATTTTGACCTCATGTGGGCAGGGAATGTGTCTGTTTGTTGTTGCATTATACTCTCCCGAGCGCTTAGTACAGCGCTTTGTACGCAGTAAGCGTTCAATAAATACGACTGAATGAATGAATGAATGAATGAGTGAGTTATCACCTCTAAAAAACCAGAGCTTGTTTCTGGGCTGACTTGTGAAAATAATGTCGTCATGAAACTGAATCATTAGTTGGGATTCTCTCAACCTCCAAATTTTCGGCCTAACGTTTTTAGCTTCTGTGAGTCAATATCTTCAGGGATTTGTGGGCAGGGAATGAGTCTATAACTCTGTTATATTGTACTCCCACAAGTGCGTAGTACAGTGCTCTGCAGACAGCAAGCGCTCAATAAATTCAACTGATTGAATGACTGACAAAACTGTTCTAACTGAAGGTGGAATTTAGAACAGTGCTTGGCACATAGTAAGCACTTAACAAATACCACCACTGTTATTATTATTTAAATGTCACCAGACTGACAGCAAACTTAAGAAGGCCGTTCTGATGCCAACTGCTCAGACACCTACCTCTATACTGCCATTCCTTTCCTGTAGAACAACTGCATCTATTAATCAGGTTACTATTAGAAGATGGGGAGACGTTACACGGATAAAGTGAAAAACATTTGGTTTCCTTGGGGTCCCGTTCTGAGTCGAGGAGAGGCCTTTATTTTGTTGAACCCTATTGCTTTCCGAGCTGGAGTTTATGAACAAACTAACAGTTAGTTTTATAGTTAAACTTAAATTTAGTTAAGATTTAGTCCTCCGTTACAATTTAGTTTTACAGTTTCCAGGGAGGAACTGAACTGGAGAGGCAGTTTTATAGAACTTCTCCTATTCAGCTCATAGGCCCTCAGGGAAATTAGGGCAGCTGGATGAAGAATGAGCCAGAGAAAGGACTGTAAGCCCCCTGTGGGCTGGTAATGTGTCTACCAACTCGATTTTATTGGACTCTAGACTGTGAGCTCATTGTGGGCAGGGAATGTGTCTGTTTATTGTTACACTGTACTCTTCCAAGCGCTTTGTAAAGTGCTTTGCACACAGAAAGCGCTCAATAAATATGACTGAATGAAGGAAAACTCTCCCAAGTGCTTAATAAATACCACTGACTGACTGAAATCATGACCAAGGAAGGATGATGATGTCTACATAAACTCTTCCACCCCAGCTGTCCTTAACCGTATCAAAATCACAGTGCTGAGACACGCACGGCAGACCGATCCAATAAAGATAACCAGCCCCCGGATCACAAAATCTTTTCGTTCAGCATCAGGAAAGCGGGCGTGGAAACCCAAGGGGGACGGCACATTCAAAGAAAACAGTTTCTGAAGTGCATGCGGCCCGCTGTCACCAATCTTACCCAGCCAATCTGGTCATTTCCCGACCAGCCAAGACTATTCTGCCCAGGGCTTGAGACATTCTCAGTAACATTCTTCCACTTTGGTAGTAATCCTTAACAGAAACAAAACGTTATTTCCACCTTATGATCTATCCGGCCTTAAAATTCCATACCGTGCTCGTTTCTCTTCTACGTCTTACCTCCAAGAGTTCGGAATGCGAGCTCCTAAGGTGGCGAGGGTGAGACAGATCCAGAAAAGGACGACTGACGACGAGATAACCGACCACAGTGGCCAGATCTGCAGGGACAGAGAGAGTGGGTTTAACACCGAAAGAACTTGACAGAATTTCCTTTTTCTTCATCCCTTTTCTTCCTTGACCAGCTCTTTGAAGGATACTTACATTTGGCAATGATGCTGTCGACGAAGCCCATAGTGAACCGGAACAAGATGAAATTATGTAGGTGCTCCACCTAGTTAAGTAGTAGGGGAAAAATGTCAGTCCCTCGTTGAGATTTGTTATACCTTGAAAGCACTTCATATTTAATCTGGTTGGCAAACGATGAATGCAGACTTTGAGGAGTTTCAAATCTGTTTGAAATACACATTGTTTCAAAGTTTCCTGCAATTTTAGGACATCATATTACGCAAAATTTACAGGATAGGAGATGCTCTCTCCTTCCACCTCCTATGAATAAAAAAAACCACCTTCCAGTCTTATAACTAAAATCCACTCAAATCTGCATACAATTTTTAGGGGTTCAAACTCTACTAAATTTCCAAACAAGTAAAACCACAATTTAAATTTTGGTTTTTCAGGAGGCTGACGTTCAGATGAATGTTACAAACATTTGCCTCGATAAAACAAATGGCAATTACAAACAATTGCCTCAATAAAACAAATGGCAATATTAATTCATTACATTGATCCCACCGAAATGATCAACTTTCAAATCTGATATGTGAAACTCTGATCAAGAAGTCATGGCAAAATAATGAAATAAGACACCAAAGATTAAGATACAAATGCTCTTGATTAAACATATGTGTACAATTCTGGATCTGTAACCTAATAGTTTATGGTTCTCTATTTAAGAACTCCCTTTTAAAAATAGTTATACCAGTGGTTAATTTCTTTCTCCCAAACTTAAAATTGTGATTAGCCGTATCAGTTTAGAAGTGACAAAAGAATTCCTAACTCTAACCTTCTGCCCCACTAAGACCCCATCAACAACCTATAAAACACTGTACATAAGTGTACTGTAGCTCAATAAAACAAATGGCAATATTAATTCATTACAATGATCCCACTGAAATGATCAACTTTCAAATCTGATATGTGAAACTCTAATCAGGAAGTCATGGCAAAATAATGAAATAAGACACCAAGGATTAAGATACAAATGCTCTTGATTAAATATATGTGTACAATTCTGGATCTGTAACCTAATAGTTTATGGTTCTTTATTTAAAAACTCTCTTTTAAAAATAGTTATACTAGCGGTTAAGATTTTTTTCCCCCAAACTTAAAATTGTGATTAGCCATATCAGTTTAGAAGTGACAAAAGAATTCCTAACTCTACCCTTCTGCCCCACTAAGACCCCGTCAACAACCTATAAAACACTGTACTTAAGTGTACTATAGCTCAAACATCAATACAAGTTTAATTTCAGAGACGAAGCTTCTCACAAATTTTGTTTTCTTATGAAGAATATGAAGTTATTCACGGGCATCCTTATCTTACCAGTTTGCGGAAGACTGAGTGAATTGTATGCTTTTCCCTTTTATTCCCATTGTAGAAGGCAATTTCCTCACTATAAAACAGTATCACATTTAATTAGCACACATCATCACATCCTGAAGGAAAAAATATGAAATACCCTTTCTGTAACTAAGGAAGAGTTTACACAAGTGAGCAATGTTTAAACACTCCAAATTGTCCAAGTGCCTAATAGTGTTGTGCACCTTGAAGGTACCGTAAGAAGTTACTCAACCAGTAACAAAGAAAATAGAAGTGTTTGAAATTACATCTAATAACATTCTAAAATCATGATTTTTCCTGCTTGCTCTCATTTGCTTCTGACTTGTTACAAAAAGTATCTCACGACTCAAATTACATGATCACGTTTCTTAGTTGCTTTAATGCTACTCTGATATTCCAAACTGACAAAAGAAGCAGCGTGACTCACTGGAAAGAGCACGGGCTTTGGAGTCAGAGGTCATGGGTTCAAATCTCGGCTCCACCAATTGTCAGCTGTGTGACTGGGCAAGTGACTTACCTTCTCTGGGCCTCAGTTCCCTCATCTGTAAAATGGGGATTAAGACTGTGAGCTCCCTGTGGCACAACCTGATCACCTTGTAACCTCCCTAGTGCTTAGAACAGTGCTTTGCACATAGTAAGCACTTGGTAAATGCCATTATTATAGAGAAGCAGCGTGGCTCAGTGGAAAGAGCCCCGGCTTTGGAGTCAGAGGTCATGGGTTCGAATCCCGGCTCCGCCAATTGTCAGCAGTGTGACTGTGGGCAAGTCACTTCTCTGTGCCTCAGTTCCCTCATCTGTAAAATGGGGATTAAGACTGTGAGCCCCACGTGGGACAACCTGATCACCTTGTATCCCCCCAGTGCTTAGAACAGTGTTTTGCCATAGTAAGCGCTTAACAAATACCATTATTATTATTATTATAAAATGGAAAGCGCAAAACTAAATGACTAAAAACCATCAAAATTCTTCCCATTGTAGAAATACAATTTTAAACTGAACTCTAACTGAAGTCAGCAAATCAGACTGCTTAAAACCATGTTTTACTGCACCACCAATATTCTAAATCTGAGGTTGCCAACCCTCACCATTCCCTCCTCCTCCATCAAAGCAACGCAATGGGCACAGTCATTATTGTGGATCATGAGGCCAGATAATGGGAACTTCTAAGGAACTCAGCAAGAAACAGCAACAGCCCAGTGATGACTGCCGTGCTCAGCTTCCCATATTTTGAGTCACTTCTGGACACCAGAAGAAACACTCAAGCATTACCGTGAGTATCTAGGAGGGGAAGTGATGATGGCACTGTGTAGTGTGGATATTTTATGTAAGAAGCATCATGGCCTAGTGGCAACAGTACAGTTTTCAGAGTCATAGGACGTGGGTTCTAATCCCAGCTCCACCACTTGTCTGCCCTGTGACCTTGGACAAGTCACTTAACTTCTCTGTGCTTCAGTTTCCTCACCCGTACAACGGGGATTAAGACTTTAAACCCCATATAGGACAGGGACAGGGTCCACCCTGCTTACCTTCTATCTATTCCATCACTTAGAAAAGTGCTTAACAAATAGTAAGCATTAACAAATACCATAATTATTAATTATTATCTGTGGGAGAATGGGCCTGGATGAGCGTTTGGGGGGGTGACTAACATTCAAGAAGAGGAGAAATGGGGATGTTTCAGGTGAAAGCTGGAAATGACAAGAGATTCGGGGTTGGTTTTTTTAAGTGATTGAAAATCCTTCATTTTCAAAAGGAAGATCACTCTCAGTAATACTGAAAAACTGGATCTTACTAGTAACAATTCCTGGAGAAGCAGCGTGGCTCATTGGATAAAGCATGAGCCTGGGAGCCAGAAGGACCTGGGTTCTAATCCCAGCTCCGTCACGTGTCTGCTATGAGACCTCTGGCAAGTCACTTAATTTCTCTTGCCTCAGTTACCTCATCTGTAAAATGCAGGTAAGAGTGTGAGCCTTCTGTGGGACAGGGACTGCGTCCAACCTAATTAACTCCTATCTAGCCCAGAGCTTAGAACAGTGCTTGACACATAGTAAGGGCATAACCAGTACCATAAGTATTATTATCATTGCAATTTGCGGGGCAAGGCACAGCATTTCATTTTTCTTCAAAGGAAGCTCGAAACTGTTGAATGCAGCACAGCCACACCTGTTTCTATGCCTTCGGAGTCAAAGCGGATGCTGGCATTTTGTTTCTCTTGGTCAACCAAACAAAGGTATTTATGGAGCGCTGACTGTGTGCAGGACGCTACACTACACACTTAGGAGAGTACAATACAACCAAGTTAGCAGACACAAGTTCCCTGCTTAATGATGCTTCTTTAGTCACCCGTCCTCATTTTATTTGGGTTTCAGCATTTGTTTCAAGTGAATTAAGCAAGCCCGGGAGAGCAATGAATTTACAAGAACCCTGCTAGAGAAACCACTGCTACTTGTTCTTTCCAATTACGTCACATATCTTCCACGCACACTGCACGGGCTTTGACAGGTTGGCTGCAAATTTCACAATCTTGGAACAGAAAGGGAATAAGGAACCCAGGTGAATCCTTTACACTTATCAGAGCATGGATCCACTTAAATCGACCCAATCTATCTGGGAGAGCAGGGCTGCTATTTGTTTCGAGAGTGAAGGCCACTGGCTGAAGAAAAAAGAAACAGGAGATTCAACTGGGAGGTCTGCCTGAGGGTTTGACGATTACCGATGTTATTTTCCGGCAAATTTTTTGGCTGGTCCGCTTGACAAGAACAGCCTTGCTGAAGTCTTTTGCTTTTATTCCCTTAGCAAGTTTAAACAAAAAAGTGATCTGCCAAACTTTTCTTTAGCCTCTCTGGAGCTATTAAAAACTCCAATGTCAAAAGACACAAATAAGGTAAATGACTGAGGGAAGAGGAAATTTAGTACACCCATTTAGGAAGATAAATCAAATGTGGCCTGCCCCTGGGGGATTAGATTACATTTTAAAATAAATTCAAACATTGGAGGTGCAAGGCAGCCATACAGTGAATCTGAATCTTCTTTTTCAATGGATGAATTGCCAAGTTTTGGACATAATTCCCAAGTCTCAGCGAAATTTCACCATTGCCCATTTCTTCATTTCTCAACTGTTTTTTGGTCATGCTGTCACTCAAGTGAATAACATTTTGATTTTCACAGACTCTCCTTGTTGTTCTTTGGTAAACTGACACAGGTGTTGTGAGTGTGTCCCCCACCCACCAAACTAAAAATAAAAACAAAAAACCCAACATTTCAAGGACCATTAAGGAAAATCAAAACGTTTCAGTCGTTGAAAAAAAATTTAAAAATGAAAATTAATTCTCGCATTACAATTAGAATAGGAAAACAAAGCTAATTTCTTGGATAAAATGTCTGGGATTGGTCACTTTTGGACATGTTTTTTGAAGATAAAAACAATTCTGCGCATAGTGGGCTCTAGTCTCCCAATTGGAATATTGACTAAATCCCATTTTGTGAGATTCCAAAGACTTAAAAGGGGCAATAGCAATTTCAGTCTAGTTTTTAAAGACTGTCTCACGGCTTGATATACACGAACTTAATAGCCTGACTTCAAATTTGGCCCATCGACCACCACAACTCCACTTGTTTTGTATTTACCTTAATCTTCCTAGGTTCAACATCAATAAGAATTTACAGTATATCTTAAACAGAAAAGTCCTACCTGTTTGTTATAAGCCTTGAATTGACATATCTGTATTCTCCTTCATATTTTTGCTCAGTCATAGTCATTTTACCAATAGGTCTCCTGAGACGGGTAAGGAGTAGGCCCGAGATAAGCAAATATCCCATCATGCTAGCTGGGCCCTACAATAATGATAGAAAAATTAAAAATACAACCACGATCATTTCACTAGACCAAAATCCTACATCAGTGTAAAGAAAACACGAGTATGGTGACTAATTAGAGTCAAAGAATCTACTGGTTTACTATTTTCTTTTAACTTCACATTTCCATCTGAAGTGTAAAATAGTTCAAACCTGAATTCATCATTAACGACTAGGGAATCGAGTTCAGTCTTAACATCAAGCAGAACAAATAACAGCGATCCAGGATATAAGAGGCAGTCTGACCCTTTGGTTTGAAAATCTCCTAAAATACTCTGAAAACTGCTTTGAGATGCCCTGAGTGGAGAAGGTAGAACATAGCAGAATAAAAAGACAACATCCCAAGTAACCGCAACAAAATGATTATTAAGAAGTCTTTCTTTCCAAGTTACTTTGCAAGGGTAACTTTTATTTCCACAAGTACTGTTTTATATACCTATGCCAGCACCTGTATATATGTTTGTACATATTTATTACTCTATTTATTCATTTATTTCTTTTACTTGTACCTATCTATTCTATTTATTTTATTTTGTTAGTATGTTTGGTTTTGTTCTCTGTCTCCCGCTTCTAGACTGTGAGCCCACTGCTGGGTAGGGACTGTCTCTATATGTTGCCAGCTTGTACTTCCCAAGCGCTTAGTACAGTGCTCTGCACACAGTAAGCACTCAATAAATACGACTGATTGACTGATTGACTGATATACCTAGTTCATATTTTATAGATCAGGTTGTGCCATCGAAAATTTTTCAAGTATTTATGAAAATACTGCTATTATGGCTAACCCTGCTGACATATAATCTCGCAGGGTGACTGTTGGATGAGACAAGGTGCCAACTTTTTATTTTCTGTGTAGGGGGGATTTGGAATGGGGCTCCCAGGGAGTGAAGTTCCCCCACAATACAAAAAAAAACCGGGAGACACACACTGACAAGAATAGGGTGTATGGACCAGATGGGGTCAAAAAAAACAGATTTGCAGACACACCTACACACACCAAAAATGGTGATTAAGAGTCACTGGAAAATTCGGGGCCCGGCACGTTCATTTCCAGCTTGAGGCTGGGCAGGTCTAGGCCAAGAGTGGTAATTGCCAGTTCAAGGCCTGGGTGACAGCCAGAAAACCTGTAAAATCTGGACTATTCTGTTAATCTAATAAACTTAGAAACAGCACGGCTCAGTGGGGAGAGCACAGCCCTGGGAGTCACAAGGACTAATCCCGGCTCCGCTCTGCTGTACGAACTTGGGCAAGTCACTTTGCTTCTCTGTTCCTCAGTTCCCTCATCTGTAAAATGGGGATTAAGACTGTGGGCCCCCATATGGGGCAGGGACTGTGTCTAATCTGACTATCATCATCATCATCAATCGTATTTATTGAGCGCTTACTGTGTGCAGAGCACTGTACTAAGCGCTTGGGAAGTACAAGTTGGTAACATATAGAGACAGTCCCTACCCAGCAGTGGGCTCACAGTCTAAAACGGGGGAGACAGAGAACAAAACCAAACATATTAACAAAATAAAATAAATAGAATAGATATGTACAAGTAAAATAAACAGAGTAATAAATATGTACAAACATATATGCATATTTATACATATATACATATTTATATTTATTTATATTATATTTATATTTATACATATATACATATTTCCACTGAGCCACGCTGCTTCTCTTGTGCTCTTGAGCTTGTGCCACCTAACATCCAACCCAATTTTGACTCTGCACTGTGGCCCAGTGTCTATGTGAGTTGGAGCCCGGGAGCAACAAACGGTCAGGGGAGAAGTCCCCGAACGTAAGCTCGTTGTGAGCAGGGAATAAGTCTGTTTCTTGTTATAGTGTCCTCTCCTGAGGGCTTCGTACAGTGCTCTGCACACAGTAAGCACTCAATAAATGACTAGGTAATATGTACCCCAGCTCTTAAGAACAGTGCTTGAGACACAGTAAAGTCTTATACAAATACCATTATTACTATTATTATTCTCCAGAGCAACTGTTCCAAAACTGGGATCTAGAGCCTCTTAAAAACTAGAAATTACTGGCTTTAATCCAAATCCTAATTCCATGGAGCTACTGTCCCTATCATGTTCCCTTTCCTCGTTTAGCAATATCCTGGCTCTGCACACAGTAAGCGCTCAATAAATACAATTGATTGATTGATTGATTGATTTAGGGTCACTGGGAAATCTGGACTACTGCATTAATCTAATAAATTGAGAAGCGTGTGGCTTGTCAGCCCCATGTGGGACAGGGACTGTGCCCAACCCGATTTGCTTGTATCCACCCCAGCGCTTAGTACAGTGCCTGGCACACAGTAAGCACTTAACCAACACCACAATTATTATTATTATTAGAGCACAGGGTTGGGAGCCAAAAGGACCTGGATTCCAATCCCGGCTCCGCCACCCGTCTGCCGCCTGGCCTTGGGCAATTAACTTCACCTCCCTGAGCCTCAGTCCCCTCCTCTATCAAATTAGAGAAGCAGCCTGGCTCAGTGGAAAGAGCACTGGCTTTGGAGTCACAGGTCACGGGTTCAAATCCCGGCTCCGCCAATTGTCAGCTGTGTGACTTTGGGGAGGTCACTTAACTTTTCTGGGCCTCGGTTACCTCATCTGTAAAATGGGAATGAAGACTGTGAGCCCCACGTGGGACAACCTGATCACCTTGTATTCCCCCGCAGTGCTTAGAACAGTGCTTCGCACATAGTAAGCGCTTAAATGTCATTATTATTATTATTCTTAATAGTAATAATGGTACTTTTTAAGTGCTTACTATGTGCCAAGCTTTGTTCTAACCATTGAGGATTAGAACCATTGTGGTTAGAACCATTGTGTTCTAACCACAGTAAGCGCTCAAGCTGATCACCTTGTAACCTTCCCAGCGCTTAGAACAGTGCTTTGCACAGAGTAAGTGCTTAATAAATGCCATTATTATTATTATTATTATAAATGGGGATTACGACTATGAGCCCCATGTCGAACCTGATTAGTTTGTATTTACCCCAGTGCTTAGGACAGTGCCTGGCACATAATAAGCACTTAAATACCATTTTTAAAAAAGGGTATCTGTGGAGTATAAATTTTCTGCCCCTTCCCAAGGGGCATAACTGCACTTGATATGACCTGATCATTTAGTACACTCGTTAAAATGGATACGGGAAGAATGGGGCTTCTCCCTCCCTCTTTTTGGACTGGTTTATGAAGAGCTCTTGAAACTAGGGGTACGGAGCAAGCCCTCTCACAGCTTAAGATCCTGAGGCAGTAATTAAATCACAGACCAGTTAAACTTGTTCACGAGCCTTCTATTGCAGGGTGAAGCCAGGTATTTGGGTTATTAGTACGATCCTAAAACCTAAGCCAATTACCTACATATGGCAGCCTACCTTAAATTATAGGCACCCACTTCCTAACCCGATATCTGGTTCATTTTTCAAAAACTTATGTCGTATAATAAATAAGACAGACTTAAAATACAGTCTGAATCTTTATCTTTGAATACTTGAGATATTTAAACATCTTCCAGTTTGGACTCAGATTTTTAAACCATCTCGGGTGGGGAAACACACACATCTGTTGCAATATGCAAGATAGAAAGGGCCAAATGAAAATTACAATTGAAAGATTAAATTGTACTTTATGCAAATGACATGAAGTAATGTGAACTACGATACAAATGACAACATGCTAAGGATGATTATTAACATATCGGATGCTGGAAGATGAATAAGCAGTACGATTTAAAAGTATGGTGAAATTGAAATGTTTGAGATTAGAAATAAAATATGAACTAAAACCACCACTTAGATTGAATTTTATTAATTGGATTGGAAGAAATACTTAGAGACTGTGACCCCCCCAATGTTGGACAGGAACTATGTCTGACCTGATTAACCTGTATCCATCCCAGCGCTTACAACAGTGCTTGACATAATGAGCGCTTAACACAATAATCAATATTAAATAGCAGTCATTAAAAATAATTTTCCATTAGTTTAAACAACTAATTCATTGCTTTTAGGTGTAGGGAATTACTTACCTGAGCTCCAATTGCACTTGTTAGCTTGAAGATATACAAAACTATGTCCAAAAATGGCTGTCCAAAAAAAAAAAAGAATTATTGTTAAAACTTAATTATACTACACAACTAAACTGCCCAGTAATATCCATTAACAAATTATAATAATCATACTACTACTACTAATAATAATAGCACTTACTATGTGCCAAGCACTGTTCTAAGTGCTGGGGTATATACAAGTTAATCAGTTTGTCCCATGTGGGGCTCACAGTCTTAATCCCCATTTTACAGATGAGGTAACTGAGGCGCAGAGAAGCAGCATGGCTTAGTGGAAAGAGCACGGGCTTTGGAGTCAGAGGCCATGGGTTCAAATCCCGGCTCTGCCAACTGTCAGCTGTGTGACCTTGGGCAAGTCACTCAACTTCTTTGTGCCTCAGTTCCCTCATCTGTAAAATGGGGGTTAAGACTGTAAGCCCCACGGGGGACAACCTGATCACCTTGTAACCTCTCCAGAGCTTAGAACAGTGCTTTGCACATAGTAAGCGCTTAATAAATGCCATCATCATTATTATTATTATTATTAAGTGATTTGCCCAAAGTCACACAGCTGACAAGTGACAGAGATGTGATTAGAACCCACGACCTCTAACTCCAAAGCCCGTGCTCTTTCCACTAAGCCATGCTGCTTCTCTATGAAAACATTCAGTTTACTATAGATAGGTACTAGGAAATTTTACAAAAAAAGAAACGAGAGAATGATCCCAACCTTAAAAGAGTGGAACAATTTAACAAAGACAAGACTACTGCGTAGATGTACCTCGACCATCTTGCCGCCAACCCCTCTCCCTCATCCTGCCAGAACTCTCTCCATCTTTATTGTCCAACAGACCATCACCCCCCTCATCTTCGAAGCCTTATTAAAAATCACATCTCCTCCAAGAAGCCTTCCCCAACTAAGCCCTCAATTCCTCTTCTCCCTTTCCCTTCTGAGAAGTCCTCGCGCTTTGATTTGTACTCTTTATTCACCCCATCCTCTGCCCCGCAGCCCTTACGTACACATCCCTCCTTCGTGGAAAGAGCCCGGGCTTTGGAGTCGGAGGTCATGGGTTCAAATCCCGGCTCCACCACTTGTCAGCTTGTGACTTTGGGCAAGTCACTTCACTTCTCTGTGCCTCAGTTACCTCACCTGTAAAATGGGGATTGAGACTGTGAGCCCCCCCGCCGGACAACCTGATCGCCTTGTAACCTCCCCAGCACATGGAACAGTGCTTTGCACATAGTAAGCGCTTAATAAATGCCATTATTATTATTATTATCCCTAGCTTATTTTAACGTCTGCCTCTCCCTCTACACTGTAAAATCCCTTTGGGCAGGGCACTTACCTACCAACTCTGCTGTACTGTAATAATAATAATAATAATAATAATAATGGCATTTATTAAGCGCTTACTATGTGCAAAGCACTGTTCTAAGCACTGGGGAGTTTACAAAGTGATCAGGTTGCCCCACGTGGGGCTCACAGTCTTCATCCCCATTTTACAGGTGAGGGAACTGAGGCCCAGAGAAGTGAAGTGACTTGCCCAAAGTCACACAGCTGACAAGTGGAGGAGCCGGGATTTGAACCGAGGACCTCTGACTCCAAAGCCCGGGCTCTTTCCACTGAGCCACACTGCTTCCCTGTACTCTCCCAAACGCTAACATACAACACACGTATGAGATACACCAAATACATACAATCACACGCAGATCTATATGGAGGTACTCAGTTATACATTAAATATGCCTACGCACCTGATGCTCATTGTGGGCAGGGAACATGTCAGTTTATTGTTGCACTGCACTCTCCCAAATGTTTAATACCACGCTCTGCACACAGTAAGTGCTCAATAAATACGACTGAATGCACCGGGGTAACTGTGGGGGCCTGTCTCTCTTGTTCCTAGCCGAGTCTCTTCTGGCAGGATGGAAACACTCTAACTGTACGGGGAACCTCTTAAGGGCGGTTTAACTGTACTGCCCGTCAGTCAACTGCATTTATTGTGCGCTCACTATGTGCAGAGCCCTGTACCAAGAGTTTGGGAGAGTACAATATAACAATAAACAGACACATCGCCTGCCCACGATAAACTTACCATCTAAAGAGGAAGACTAAATAAAATGAATACTGGGTAGGGACTGTCTCTATATGTTAACTTGTACTTCCAAAGCGCTTAGTACAGTGCTCTGCACACAGTAAGCGCTCAATAAATACGACTGATGATGATATGTACGTAACTGCTGGCAAGTAGTTCCACTCCTTAAGCTCTCCTCTTCCTACCTACCTTAGTTTCCTCATCTGTAAAATGGGGATTAAATCCTTTTCCTTCTACTCGGACTGTGAGCCCCATTTAGGACATGGGACTGTGTCCAACCTGAATATCAAATATTTATCGATCCCAGTACAGTGCTTGGCACATAATAAGCATTTATCAACTATTATTAATACTATTACCTTCTCATTCCTCTAGAACAGGCGACTTGTTTCAGATCTCACACTGTGCTAGGGTTGGCTCTGGCAAGGAAGAGAGGGTGGACAGGGAAGCGCTCAGAACAGTGCTTTGCACATAATACAGTGCTCTGCACATAGTAAGCGCTCAATAAATACGATTGATGATAATAAGCACTCAATAAATATGGCTGAATGAATGGATAGCTTTAATTCTATTTGTTATAGCTTTAATTCTATTTGTTCTATTTTGACACCTGTCTATATGTTTTGTTTTGTTGTCTGTCTCCCCCTTCTAGACCGTGAGCCTGTTGTTGGGTAGGGACCGTCTCTATGTTGCCAACTTGTACTTCCCAAGCGCTTAGTACAGTGCTCTGCACACAGTAAGTGCTCAATAAATACGACTGATTGAATGAATGACTGAATGAATGAACAGGGGACTGGAGTATAGGGGGTGGGTGTGGAGGAACAAAGAAAGAAAGGAAGGTTCCTGGAATAGTTCACGTGATCAGAGTCATTTGATCAGCAATAATAATAATAATAAATAGTTTTTGTTAAGCATTTACTGTGTGTCAAGCACTGCTCTAAGTGCTCCGGTAGATACAAGCTAATCAGGTTGGACACAGTCCCTGTTCCACATGAGGCGCTCCCTCTTAATCCCCATTTTACAGATGAGGTAAGTGAGGCACAGAGAAGCGAAACGCCTTGCCCAAGGTCACCCAGCAGACAATCAATCAATCAGTCGTATTTATTGAGCGCTTACTGTGTGCAGAGCACTGTACTAAGCGCTTGGGAAGTACATCATCATCATCATCAATCGTATTTATTGAGCGCTTACTATGTGCAGAGCACTGTACTAAGCGCTTGGGAAGTCCAAGTTGGCAACATACAGAGACGGTCCCTACCCAACAGTGGGCTCACAGTCTAAAAGGGGGAGACAGAGAACAAAACCAAACATACTAACAAAATAAAACAAATAGAATAGATATGTACAAGTAAAATAAAGAAATTAATAAATAGAGTAATAAATATGTACAAACATATATACATATATATATATACACATATCATCATCATCATCAATTGTATTTATTGAGCGCTTACTGTGTGCAGAGCACTCATCATCATCAATCGTATTTATTGAGTACAAGTACAAGCTGGCAACATACAGAGATGGTCCCTACCCAACAGTGGGCTCACAGTCTAAAAGGGGGAGACAGAGAACAAAACCAAACATACTAACAAAATAAAATAAATAGAATAGATATGTACAAGTAAAATAAAGAAATGAATAAATAGAGTAATAAATATGTACAAACATATATATATATATACACATATCATCATCATCATCAATTGTATTTATTGAGCGCTTACTGTGTGCAGAGCACTCATCATCATCAATCGTATTTATTGAGTACAAGTACAAGCTGGCAACATACAGAGACGGTCCCTACCCAACAGTGGGCTCACAGTCTAGAAGACGCCCAGGTGTAGTGACACCCTAAGATTTAGTAGGTGATCCCTTTGATGAACTTACACATATCTTTTAGACTGTGAGCCCACTGTTGGGTAGGGACTGTCTCTATGTGTTGCCAATTTGTACTTCCCAAGCGCTTAGTACAGTGCTCTGCACATAGTAAGCGCTCAATAAATACGATTGATTGATTGATTGATATAGAGGTAACCTCAGACGGAGAACCTCAAACCCTGCATTCTGTTTCCAGGTTGGGGGGTCAGGATTGAAGGCGGGGTAGGAGAAACCGTCCACAAGCTTCCCTCCTGACCAGAGACAGCCAGGACTGGGCTTTCTACTGCCTAGCGACAGTCGGACTCCCGCCATGACTGGGTGACACTAAAAGTGCCTCTCTTCCCAACTCCTTTTTAAAAAATGGCACTAGTTCAGCGTTTAGTATGTGCCAGGTAATAATCATAACTGCGGTATCTGTTCAGTGCTTACTATGTGCCGGGCACTGTTGTAAGCTCTGGGGTAGATATAACCTAATCGGGTTGGACACGGTCCATGTCCCACCAGGGGCTCACAGTCCCATTTTACAGTTGTGGTAACTGAGGGGAAGAGAAGTGACCTGTCCAAGGTCACACAGCAGACAAACGGCAGAGGCAAGATTAGAACCCGGATCCTCTGACTCCCCGGACCATTTTCTTCCTGCTGGGCCACGCTGCTTGTCCCATTTCATTTCCCTCTGTGGCCTACTTTTCTGAAAACCAAGTCGGCTTCAAGGCGGATGTGTGGGGGAGGGAGAGGGGCAGGGGACGAGCCCTCCCATTCCTCCAGCTGAAGTCACCCCCTGCACGGCAGTGGGGCAAGCATTCGATGACTAAACACGCCCAAAAAGGTGGGGCCACATGAGGAAATCACCTCAGACCCACTGAGATTTCTCATTTCCTCCCTCCCTTCCCCTCCCTCGAGACTTTAAACTCATTATAGGCAGGGACTGTGCCCATTAATTCTGCTTAACTGTGAAGCAGCGTGGCTCAGTGGAAAGAGCCCGGGCTTTGCAGTCAGAGGTCATGGGTTCAAATCCCGGCTCCGCCAACTGTAAGCTGGGTGACTTTGGGCAGGTCACTTAACTTCTCTGGGCCTCAGTTACCCCATCTGTAAAATGGGGACTAAGCCTGTGAGCCCCCCGAGGGACAACCTGATCACCTGGTAACCTCCTCAGTGCTTAGAACAGTGCTTTGCACATAGTAAGCGCTTAACAAATACCATTATTATTATCACCTGTATATATGTGCATACCTGTATATATGTTTATACATATTTATTACTCTATTTTATTTGTACATATTCATTCTACTTATTTTATTTTGTTAATATGTTTTGTTCTCTGTCTCCCTCTTCTACACTGTGAGCCCACTGTTGGGTAGGGACCATCTCTATATGTTCCCAATTTGTACCTCCCAAGCGCTTAGTACAGTGCTCTGCACACAGTAAGCGCTCAATAAACACGATTGAATGAATAACTGTACCTTTCCAAGTGCTCAGTACAGTGCTCTGCACATAGTAAAGCTCAATAAATACGACTGAATGAATGAATAATTGTACCTTCCCAAGTGCTCAGTACAGTGCTCTGCACATAGTAAAGCTCAATAAATACAACTGAATGAATGAATAACTGTACCTTCCCAAGTACTCAGTACAGTGCTCTGCACATAGTAAAGCTCAATAAATACCACTGATGGATTGATTTTCCATAATAACAGTAATTATGGCATTTGTCCCAGCGCTTAGAACAGTGCTTTGCACATAGTAAGTGCTTAATAAATGCCATCATCATTATTATTATTATTATTATTGTGCCAAGCACTGTTCCAAGCACTGGGGTAGAAACAAGGCAATAAGGCTGTCCCATGTGGGGCTGATGGTCTTAATCCCCATTTTATAGATGAGGTAAAACTACCTTACACCTTAAATCATCATCATCATCAATCGTATTTATTGAGTGCTTACTATGTGCAGAGCACTGTACTAAGCGCTTGGGAAGTACAAATTGGCAACATATAGAGACAGTCCCTACCCAACAGTGGGCTCACAGTCTAAAAGACTTAAATGTGACAAGCAGCATAGCCTAGTGGATAGAGTTTGAGCCAGGGGGTCAGAAGGACCAGGGTTCTAATCCCAGCTCTGCTGTGTGACCTCGGGCAAGTCACTTCACTTCTCTGTGCCTCAGTTATCTCATCCGTAAAACGGGGATTAAAACTGTGAGCCCCACGTGGGACATGGACTGTGTCCAATCTGATTACCTCGTATCTACCCAAGTGCTTAGCACAGTGCCTGGCACATAATAGGCACTTAGCAAATACCATTAAGAAAAAAAAAAACTACACTAACTTTTCCCTTTTCTACTCAGCATCTAACCTCTCCAAATGAAAAACAAAATAAAAAGCAAGATTCCTCCCTGATGCCTGGAGATCAATATGGGAGGGAAGGGGTGGACAATTTGGGGAGGAAGGGGGTGGACAACTGGGGGAGGAAGGGCGTCATCCGACCTCTCCCCAGGCCCCAAATGAGCTGAGTAGGAGGAGGAAACTGAGGTAATAATAATAATAATAATAATGGCATTTGTTAAGCGCTTACTATGTGCAAAGCACTGTTCTAAGCACTGGGGGGATACAAGGTGATCAGGTTGTCCCGCATGGGGCTCACAGTTATCATCCCCATTTTACAGATGAGGTAACTGAGGCTCCGAGAAGTTAAATGACTTGCCCAAGGTCACACAGCAGACACGTGGTGGTGGAGCTGGGATTCGAACCCATGACCTCTGACTCCAAAGCCCGTGCTCTTTCCACTGAGCCACGCTGCTTCTCAGGTAGCAAGGATTTTAAAGGAACAACCCAAGACCCTCCTGATATGAACTCCACATGACATGCAGTCTCCTTCCTCAGGCGGCCTATTCATTCGTTATAGTCAGTCAGTCCTATTTATTGAGTGCTTACTACACGCAAAGCACTGTACTGAGCACTTGGGAGACTACAATGTAATTGTCAGCTGGGTGACTTTGGGCCAGTCACTTAATCAATCAATCGTATTTATTGAGCGCTTACTGTGTGTAGAGCACCGTACTAAGCGCTTGGGAAGTACAAGTTGGCAACATATAGAGACAGTCCCTACCCAACAGTGGGCTCACAGTCTAAAAGTCACTTAACTTCTCTGGGCCTCAGTTACTTCATCTGTAAAATGGGGATTAAGACTGTGAGCCCCTCATGGGACAGCCTGATCACCTTGTAACCTCCCCAGTGCTTAGAACAGTGCTTTGCACATAGTAAGCGCTTAATAAATGCCATTATTACTATTATTATTAACCAACAGACTCATTCCTACCCACAATGAGCTTACAGTCTAGAGGGGGACCCAGACATGAATATAAACAGATACATAAATTACACATGAATATGTATATGTAAATATAAGTAAAATAAATAAAATAAATAATAAATAAATGTATCTATCATTTTAAATCTTATTTATGTATATTCAATTATAAATATGACAATAAACAATGGTAATAATAATTATACATATAATTGTGCGCAAGGTTTATTTATTTATTATTTGTCATTAATAATTTATTCAGTTATAGATAAATGAATAATAAATGCATGATCGCATAGATTAGAATATAAATTTCTAATATATACATTCCCCACAGTTAAAAATGTATTCCCCACAGTTTAAATAATAAATATCTATTATTTTAAATCTTATTTATTTATATGTAATTATAAATATGATAATAAACAATGGTAATAATATATTGTAATAATTATACCATTGTGCATAAATTTTATTTATTTATTATTTATTTATCGTTAATAATTTATTCGGTTATAGATAAATGAATAACAAAGAAATAAAAATACATTCTCACATAAATTAGAATGTAAATTTCTTATACCTTCCCCACCGTTAAAAATTTATTCCCCACAGTTCAAATAATAAATAAATATCTATTACTTCAAATCTTATTTATTTATATGTAATTATAAATACGACAATAAACAACGGTAATAATATATTGTAATAATTATACTTATAATTATGTATACATTTTATTTATTATTTATTTATAGTTAATAATTTATTTGGTTATAGATAAATGAATAACAAAGAAATAAAAATACATTCTCACATAAATTAGAATATAAATTTCTTATACATTCCCACAGTTAAAAATTTATTCCCCACAGTTTAAATAATAAATAAATATCTATTATTTCAAATCTTATTTACTTACATGTAATTATAAATACGATAATAAACAATGGTAATAATATATTGTAATAATTATACTTATAATTATGCATAAATTTTATTTATTATTTATTTATCGTTAATAATTTATTCGGTTATAGATAAATGAATAACAAAGAAATAAAAATACATTCTCACATAAATTAGAATATAAATTTCTTATACATTCCCCACGGTTAAAAATTTATTCCCCACAGTTTAAATAAATAAATATCTATTATTTCAAATCTTATTTATTTATATGCAAGTATAAATACGATTATAAACAATGGTAATAATATATTGCAATAATTATACTTATAATTATGCATGCATTTTATTCATTATTTATCGTTAATAATTTATTCAGTTATAGATAAACGAATAACAAAGAAATAAAAATACATCCTCACATAAATTAGAATATAAATTTCTTATACATTCCCCACAGTTTAAAAAATAAATATCTATTATTTTAAATCTTGTTTACTTATATGTAATTATAAATACGATAATAAACAATGGTAATAATATATTGGAATAATTATACTTATAATTATGCATAAATTTTATTTATTATTTGCTTACTGTTACTAATTTATTCAGTTATAGATAAATGAATAACAAAGAAATAAAAATACATCCTCACGTAAATTAGAATATAAATTTCTTATACACTCCCCACCGTTAAAAATTTATTCCCCACAGTTTAAATAATATCTATTATTTCAAATCTTATTCATTTATAGGTAATTATAAATACGATAATAAACAATGGTAATAATATATTGTAATAATTATACCTATAATTATGTATAAATTTTATTTATTATTTATTGTTAATAATTTATTCAGTTATAGATAAATGAATAACAAAGAAATAAAAATACATTCTCACATAAATTAGAATATGAATTTCTTATAGATTCCCCAGAACTTTAAAAAATAAATAAGTATCTATTATTTTAAATCTTTTTTACTTACACGTAATTATAAATACGATAATAAACAATGGTAATAATATATTGTAACAATTATACTTATAATTATGCATACATTTTATTTATTATTTGTTTATCGTTAATAATTTATTCAGTTATAGATAAATGAACAATAAAGAAATAAAAATACCTCCTCACATAAATTAGAATATAAATTTCTTATACCTTCCCCACAGTTTAAAAAATAAATAAATATCTATTATTTTAAATCTTATTTATTTATATGTAATTATAAATACGATCATAAACAATGGTAATAATATATTGCCGCAATTATACTTATAATTACGCATATATTTTATTTATTATTTATTTATCGTTAATAATTTATTCAGTTATAGACGAATGAATAACAAAGAAATAAAAATACATCCTCACATAAATTAGAATGTAAATTTCTTATACCTTCCCCACCGTTTAAACTTTATCCGCCACCGTTTAAAAGGCAGAGCCCCCTTCAAGAGCCGGTCCCAGGGGCACCGCTGTGGCAGTTGTTTGAGAAATGGCCCCAGCTTCAAAATGGCCCAAGGAGTGGCCGTGGCAAGTGGAGGCGTGACTTGTGTGCAGGGGACGGGGCCGGTCAGAACTCTCCTTGGCCCCAGCCTTTTTGGGCCAAAGCCCTGCTAGATGCTTTCGAAGAAGGCGAAAGCTGTGACTGAAGAGCCTGGAAGTAAATCATCGAGCGCTTGGATTTGAAGCCGTAGGCTCCTGGAAGCTAGCGGTATGGAATGATGCAGCCCAAATGACACCTGTGAGAGCCCCTTTCTACTACCCTGGAGAGGACTGGTTGGAGAGGGGAAAGACTGATGGCAGAGACTCCAGCAAGGGGTAATAATCAAGTGATTATTTGATCTACTACCCTGGAGACAACTGGTTGGAAAAGGGAAAGACTGATGGCAGAGACTCCAGCGAGGGGTAATAATCAAGTGATTATTTGATCTACTACCCTGGAGAGGACTGGTTGGAGAAGGGGAAAGACTGATGGCGAAACTCCAGCAAGGGGGTAATAATCAAGTGATTATTTGATCTACTACCCTGGAGAGGACTGGTTGGAGAAGGGGAAAGACTGATTTCAGAAACTCCAGCAAGGGGGTAATAATCAAGTGATTATTTGATCTACTACCCTGGAGAGGACTGGTTGGAAAAGGGATAGACTGATGGCAGAGACTCCAGCAAGGGGTAATAATCAAGTGATTATTTGATCTACTACCCTGGAGAGGACTGGTTGGAGAGGGGAAAGACTGATGGCAGAGACTCCAGCAAGGGGTAATAATCAAGTGATCATTTGATCTACCACCCTGGAGAGGACTGGTTGGAGAAGGGGAAAGACTGATGGCAGAGACTCCAGCAAGGGGGTAATAATCAAGTGATTATTTGATCTACTACCCTGGAGACACCTGGTTGGAGAAGGGGAAAGACTGGGGCAGAGACTCCAGCAAGGGGTAATAATCAAGTGATTATTTGATCTACTACCCTGGAGAGGACTGGTTGGAAAAGGGGAAAGACTGATGGCGAAACTCCAGCAAGGGGGTAATAATCAAGTGATTATTTGATCTACTACCCTGGAGAGGCCTGGTTCGAGAAGGGAAAGACTGATGGCAGAGACTCCAGCAAGGGGTAATAATCAAGTGATTATCTGATCTACTACCCTGGAGAGGACTGGTTGGAGAGGGGAAAGACTGATGGCAGAGACTCCCGCAAGGGGTAATAATCAAGTGATTATTTGGACCTGAGAACTGGCAGAGGGAAAACAGTGAGCGAGATTAGAGTCTCTCTCAGACTGATTTACAGAATATACTATTTATAAGTTAACATGTACATATTTCACTGTAAAAAAAAGCCCCCAAATTCAGATGAATTTGAAGGGAAACTGGAGTTCTACTTAGAAGCAAGCCTACTTTAACACAGAAAATATTATTTGAAAATAATTTATTTTACTTTATTGAAATAAAGTATAATTTTTCTAATGAATTTAATGGCATTTATGTATACACCTGTAATTTATTTATGTGAATATCTGCCCCCCCCCCATCTAGACTGTGAGCTCGTTGTGGGTATGGAATGCATCTGTTTATCGTAGTACTGTACTCTCCCAAGCGCTCAGTACAGTGCCCTGCACACAGTAAGTGTCCAATAAATATGATCAAATTGAATTGGCATTTTATACAGTGAACTGAGGAATTAAACAAAAACACCTGAACACTTAGTTCGTGCTCTTACATACCTGCAGGGAGTTCAACAATTGACAAGTTCTAAATATTAAGGTTCTTGAATAAGACTCACCTTGCTAAGGTTGGAATACAGGTCAACGACACTGTTACAGAATTTTTCTACATCTTGAGTAAGCAACTGGTCCGGATTAGCTATTCTGTTGTCTAGATTGCCCATTTTATAGTATGTGAAAGCTCTGAAATAGCAAAATGAGAAGTTTTATTTTAATCCACCCAAGTTTCACAATGAAGCTGTACGAATTATTCTGAGAGCTAAACTAATGGCATCTTATAACACACAAAACCAAAAATACACCCCATGCTTACCATAAAAAAAAGACAGGCAAGTGACTACTTACTGTAGATATTCCTCATAGAGGTATTTGGTGAGTCTTACTCGGAAGCACAGTTTAAGTTCATTTAGCCCAAACTTCAAAAAGTTATTCACCAGAGAGATCTGAGAAATTACAAAAATATGTGATTGGCTTTACTTCATTTAGGTCACTTTCCCCCCCGCCAGAAAACCTTGTTCCTCTCACATCTGGTCTATCCCCCAACATTTAACATTTTATGATGGGACAGTTAACTTATGATGGGACGGTAACTTGAGACAGGTCATATTACTTGAAATAAGTTTTTTGATTCGAGTTTCCCTTACACTTTTTAAACAGAGTTTCGAATAAGGTTATCTACAGCCGAAACACACGCTAAACCTGTAGGGACAGTCAATAATCTAAATTTGCTAGATTTTAGTTGGGATTTTATTTTGGCATATGATGCTAAGTACCACAAATAACATCTTGTCACATGCCCTTTAACTCCTTGCCTCTTACTATCTTTCTTACTTTACAAAAATCTGAATTTTCTTTTCCTGTCCTATCGCCTTTGAGCACTTCTGGACACTTGGACTTGACGCACTTAGAAAAAAATTGGAAAAATGACACAAGTGATTTTGACCAATCAATGAGAGTTTCAAGGTGGCTTCCGGCCCCGTATCTTTGGTTCTTTGCTCTGGCTGTTTAACGCTTGCTTGCAATTAACCCTTCTTGAGTTTGTAACTACTCAGGTTTCAATGGATTCCTACTTTTAGTTTCAAAATGTACTAGTCACACTGGTTGCTACATACAGATGTTCTGTATCTCATAGAAGTAGCTCAACAAAATGCCCCAGATTGGAAAATGAGTCTTCTTTTGAGTTCAACTCATACAGTGGTCCCACTCTAAAGTTGCCTAAATCAGAGTTTCTGACCAAGTCTGAACGTGATTGAATTTTCTTTATTATCAATTATGAGTGGAGAGCCTCCTTTAACCCACTTATATATGTTTGAAATGTGGGTCTAAAGACCTTCTCCAAACTGGTTTGAACCACCCCACTTTCTAGAAAGCTACTTCTGTAATGCTCCGGTTGATGCTGACTGAAAATCACCACAGATAATTTTCTTGTGAAAAAGATTTTTAAAAAACAAACCAGTCTTTATAAACATTTTTAGCAAACCAGTACGTGTGTTTCTTTTTAAAGAAATGCAAATTTTAAAGAATTGCACTTACAAGAGGCATGGCAGCGATGAAGTTGAACAAATATTTCTTGAAATCTTTTCTGCTGCGACCAATGATACCACTGCAAACCACCACATGCAAAGGGTTAGTTGCAAATGAAGCCAATGCAAAACGTCATACTGAAGGATCACTGTGTGGTGCTAAATTTACTAAACTATACAGATGTCAACACATAAAAGTTCCTACATTTCCTTAATACACCGGTACTCCAAATGTTTGGGGTTTTGTTTAGAAAGTTTTCCAGGAGCCACATTTTCCACAGGGACAACAGAGGTCTAAGAGCATTGGCAAGGTTATATTACACAACCGATCATCTAGTCTGAGCAAAACAAGAGCAAATAGGTGTAGTATCAAAGATACAGAGTGACTCTAGGGGCGATTTATCAGTTGAAGATACTGGAAGTGGCACTGGATTACCCGCTTTGAAAGCTTGAAAATGCAAAGATTCTCATCTCTTTGGAGTGATTTCGGCATGGCGCCTAAATCATGTTTAAAGCAATAAGGGGAATACACTAGGGATGATCTCAAACTCTTCCAGGCCTATGATTCTATGAACTGCTTTTCTTGATGCTCCTGGTCAATTAACAGGATAATTAGGGGGATTATTTTACAACTGAAAACCACCACAAATAATTTTCTCATACAGAGAAAGGTCTACTAAAGTTGGCCACGTTCACTCAATTCTAGTGTAGCTCAGGCATACCATTTAAGATATTTACAATATACATTTAGGCTACAGAAGATTACCACACACCCCCAAAACCATGAACGATCATTAACCGTATACAGCCTCAAGACAAATACGGTGCTTGCTACAGCCCACCCAAATCTTAACAAGGAGACACAGATGGACCCTGGCTTCTCTAAAGTCCCGGACACCGGGGGCCCAGGAAAAGACAAGGTGCTCCTAGCCTGTTTGTCTTTATTACACCATAGGACACACCTGACTCTGGACTTATGCAAAGAAATGATAAATATTCTTATTAATAATAAGAATAACAATGAATATGGTCTTTGTTAAGCACACACTATGTGCCAGGGACTGTACTAAGCACTGGATTCAAGCAAATCCAGTTGGATACAGTCCCCGTCCCACGTGGGGCTCACACTCTCAATCCCCATTTTACAAATGAGGTATCTGAGGCACAGAGAAGCTAAGTGATTTGCCCAAGGGCACAGCACAGACAAGTAGCGGAGCCAGGATTAGAACATAACCCATGAAATAAAAATAAACACCACAGTAGCTAAGGTCCTGGGGCCTACCAGGAAAGTGACCAAGTCCAATAGGATACTGTGTCAATAGAGTTACTAATTTCCTAAATGAAGCTCTGCACTCTATAGAATTACGCTAAATCGCTCCCTCTACATTATTAGGTCAGCTTCTTATGGAAGCAGCGTGGCCTAGTGGATAGAGCTCGGCTCGGGAGTCAGAAGGACCTGGGTTCTAATCCCAGCTCTACCACAATCAATCATATTTATTGAGCGCTTACTGTGTGCAGAGCACAAGTCTGCTGTGTGACCTTGGGCAACTAACTTCACTTCCCTGAGCCTCAGTCCCCTCATCTGTCAAGTGGGGATTAAGACTGTGAGCCCAAACTGGGACAGGGACTGAGTCCTACCTGATTACCCTGTATCCACCGCAGCACTTAGAACAGTGCTGGGCACATAGCAAGTGCTTAACAAATACCGCAACTATTATTATTATTACCCAGATATCAGTAAGCATGGCATTCTAACTAGAATAACAATTTCCCCAATAGCAAAAAGGTAAGCTACTTATACTGGCAGGAAAATTCAACTGAGACCCAAAAAGGTAAGCTACTTATACTGGCAGGAAAATTCAACTGAGACCTCTAAATTTTCATTATCGCTCTTGAAAAATTAAAAAAAAAAAGTCTGACACGGAGGACAGATAGGTTGGAGAGCGGAAGTGAGATGGAAAGCCACAAAACCACATTCTTTACCTCTCTAAGAACACCAAAAGCTAAGATCAGGCAACTGAGACTGCTGCAAGAAACAAAACATTTCGGCTGAAATAGTTGGAACGGAACAAATTTCAGGTGAAAAGCCAAGTGCTTTAGTGCTGCCCAAGCCGTGAAGCACACAGAATTACAGAAGTGGGGACATGTGCATGCTATTTTTCAGCAATGGTTTACCATTGGGGAGGCAGCTATAAACTTAAAAAAGTGTTTCTTGAACAGTGTCTTATTTCTGCTTATGATTCCACTGGAAAAAAGAAAAAGATACAGTGATGTTTTTAAAAACTAATTTCTAAAAAGAAGTAGTGCTGGGCATTTACCACAGTCATGTAAACTTCAAAAACATATTTGACATTTTCTTTTACTAGTCTCTAATGTACTAAAAAAAAAAAGGGACTTGAGAAGCAGCATGGCCTAATGGAAAGAGTACAGGCCTGGGAATAAGAGGACCTGGATTCTAATCCCAGTTCTGCTGTTTGCCATGTGACCTTGGGCAAGTCACTTAACTCGTCTGTGAGCCCCGCGCGGGACAGGGACTTGGTCCAACCTGATTAACTGTATCTATCCCAGCGCTTAGAACAGTGCCTGATTCATAGTAAGAACTTAAATACCATTAAAAAAAAGTCATAATCCTATATTAAATTATTTTCCAGTGACAACGGACTCTGGTCACCCATCACAGGTTAAGGCTTCTGAAACATGTTTTGATGTAACTATAAAATTAGCGTGTAAAAGGAATGAATCTGGTGTGCTACATCTTAACTGCAAAGCCACCTGAAACAAATGAAATCTACTACACTAAGTCAACGAAATACTGAGTGCTACCAAAATTGAAAACTTCCAAGTGCTTGGTACAGTAAGCACTCAGTAAATACAACTGAACTGAATTGACAAATAAAAGGGAAATGACCTCAATTTTTTAAACAGAGGGGAAAGCATTTAAATTCTTCAAGAATAAAGGGAATTAGTTTCGGGTTGTTTTTAAACCATGTCCAGTCCAATTCTTCCAATGCCTAAATTTACTCCTTTGGAAGGAGTATGAATTAATTCAGATTCTATGGAGCCATTTAAACACTGCAATGTGGTTTAGTGGAAAGAGCCCAGGCTCAGGAGTCAGAGGTTGTGGGTTCTAATCCCAGCTCTGCCACTTGTCAGCTGTGTAACTTTGGGAAAGCCACTTAACTTCTCTGAGCCTCAGTTAACTCAGCTGTAAAATGGGGATTAAGACTGTGAGCCCCACATGGGACAACCTGATAACCTTGTATCTACCCTGGTGCTTAGAACAGTGCTTGGCACATGGTAAGGGCTTAACAAATACCATTATTATTATTATATGCATGGAACCTACTGGCCTACTGTAAGATACATGCTCTCCCCGACTTGTCTTCCTTAATTCCAAAAGGTAACTTTAGCCTGAGAAATTGGGCTCGCTACTTTGAAAAGATAGCATGCACATTCTGCTTTAATGAAATTTTCAGAGGACATTCGGAATGCCTGAGAGCTCACCTCCTCCAGGAGGCCTTCCCAGACTGAGCCCCCTTTTCCTCTCCTCCTCCCCATCTCCCCCGCCCTACCTCCTTCCCCTCCCAAAGCACCTGTATATATGTTTGTACAGATTTATTACTCTATTTATTTTACTTGTACATATTTACTATTCTATTTATTTTGCTAATGATGTGCATATAGGTATAATTCTATTTATTCTCACGATTTTGACACCTGTCTACATGTTTTGTTTTGTTGTCTGTCTCCCCCTTCTAGACTGTGAGCCCAGTGTTGGGTAGGGACCGTCTCTATCTACTTCCCAAGCACTTAGTACAGTGCTCTGCACACAGTAAGCACTCAATAAATATGACTGAATGAATGAATGCCTGGGAAAAGGAGAAACCACAACACTAAGCGACGGCTTCAGTTTTGTTAAGGGAAAAGACAGAGTTCAACCTACATAACAAAGAGGAAAAGAATCATCCAAAAGATGGCATTCAAGTGAAAGACACTGAAGGCGACAGTTTATTAAATGAGTCTTCAATTTGCTACAGATGCAAAAATGGACAGTTCGTTCTGGGACAGAGCAAGAAGATGGTTTGAGGCACACAATTCTGTTGCCAGGACACCAGGAATCCTTCAGTAAGTAGCAGAAAGTAATTTACACTCAAAGATACTTAGCAAACATAAAACACAATACTAAAAAAAAAATCCATTTACAAGGACTAAGAGCTATCTGTACTAGTCTGAATAGCCAAATTGAATATTTGGGAACTGAAGTTATTCTCCACAGGTAAAAACTGAGAAATTGTACTACATATAGTTGAAAAATTGTCTGAGAAACTCATGCTTGAAATAACCCATTAGCAAATAATTATTAGCAAATTATTAGCAAATAATATTCCATGAAAAAACACTTGTTCTTTAGAACATTTAAATCCAGCCTAAAAAACATAGAGGAAAGAGAAGGTGGGCTAGTGTTTGCTTATTTTATTGTTTTATGGTATTTGTTAAGTGCTTACTATGCATCAAGCACTGTTCTAAGCTCTGGGGTGTAAATAAGTTTATCACGTTGGACAGAGTATGATCTAATGGATAGAGCACCACCTTGGGAGTCAGAAGGACCTGGGTTCTAATCCCGATTCCGCCACTTGTCTGCTGGGTGGCCTTGGGCAAGTTACAACTTCTTTGAGCCTCAGTACCTCATCTGTAAAATGGGGATCAAAACAGTGAGCCCTATATGGGACAGAGACTGTGTCCAACTTGATCAACTTGTATCTACCCCAGGACATGGTTCAGCGTTTGACATATAGTAAGTACCTAACGAACACCATAATTTTCTTTAAAAAAAAAAAAAAGACTCCAGCACCAGCAGATAGGTCATTTTAAACCTTAATTTCTAAAATAATTTAATCCAAATTATCTTGCAAAAATATATTTTTGCAAACAAATAATGAAAGCATCTTTAATAACTTGACGAAAATATAAAGGGGGGATTTTTTTTTAAATAAGGAGAATTGGCTAAGATTTTATCTTTGAGTGATAACTATTTCTTGGTGGAGTAATCATTATGGCATTTATTAAAATCAATATAAGGTAGACTCTAGGGAAGTTATAAGGTAACGAGATCAGACAAAGCCCTTGTCCAAAATAAGGGACTCACAGTAAATCTTATCGCCATTTCAGAGATGAGGAAACTGAGGCCCAGAGAGATTGACTTGCCCAAAGTCACACAGTAGGTCAGTGGCAGAGCTGGGACTTCTAATCCCTAATTAAGGCATTTGTTAAGAGCTCAGTATGTATCAAGCACTATTATTATGATGGTATTCGTTAAGCACTTACTATGAGTCAAGGGGCGTTCTAAGCACTGAGATTCAGACAAGTTAAGCAGTTTGAACAGTCCCAATCCCATTTGGGGCTCCCATTCAGCCCCTTCCTTCCTCTTCCCCTCGTCCCCCTCTCCATCTACCCATCTTACCTCCTTCCCTTCCCCACAGCACCTGTATATATGTTTGTACATATTTATTACTCTATTTATTTATTTATTTATTTTACTTGTACATATCTATTCTATTTATTTTATTAGTATGTTTGGTTTTGTTCTCTGTCTCCCCCTTTTAGACGGTGAGCCCACTGTTGGGTAGGGACTGTCTCTATATGCTGCCAACTTGTACTTCCCAAGCGCTTAGTACAGTGCTCTGCACACAGTAACCGCTCAATAAATACGACTGATGATGATTCTAAGGAGGGAGACTGAATAAGGAGGAAGACCACAAAATATTCTGCATTTCTTAACGAGTTGTCGCCCGATCACAACCTTGTGATCTTTTATACCATTTAAGGCAAGAAAATCACCCGTAGCTTGGAACCTTGAATTGATCTTTTGCAAATAAACAGATAAGCAATACCAAAATGGATCAGGGCAGTGTTTCGTCTAGACCGATATTCATATTCTCTTTCTCGGTCCTCCCCCTCCCCACCCGGCAGGCTTAGACATCCCTCTCACCTCTACCCGGCCCCAGGCTAGAGATCCTTTCCACAAAACCCCAGGGCAAGGCCTGGACCACGATGGGCAAATGCCTGGCACCGGGCCCACACTAGGTTGGGAATTCCTGGCCCGGTTTGGGGCTGACCAAAAGATATTTTGTTCTACAGGCCACGTTACGCGCACCCAAGGAGGCGGCATTTCTTTTGTGTTGTTGTTGTCTGGTTTTTTTTAAATGGTATTTGTTAAGCTAATCTCCTCACCGTACCTCGTTCTCGCCTGTCCCGCCATCGACCCCCAGCCCACGTCATCCCCCGGGCCCGGAATGCCCTCCCTCTGCCCATCCGCCAAGCTAGCTCTCTTCCTCCCTTCAAGGCCCTACTGAGAGCTCACCTCCTCCAGGAGGCCTTCCCAGACTGAGCCCCTTCCTTCCTCTCCCCCTCGTCCCCTTCTCCATCTCCCCCACCTTACCTCCTTCCCTTCCCCACAGCACCTGTATATATGTATATATGTTTGTACATATTTATTACTCTATTTATTTATTTATTTTACTTGTACATATCTATTCTATTTATTTTATTAGTATGCTTGGTTTTGTTCTCTGTCTTCCCCTTTCAGACTGTGAGCCCACTGTTGAGTAGGGACTGTCTCTATATGTTGCCAATTTGTACTTCCCAGGTGCTTAGTACAGTGCTCTGCACATAGTAAGCGCTCAATAAATACGATTGATGATGATGATGATGATTAAGCACTTATTATGAGCCAGGCACTAAGTACAGGGGTAGACACAAGATAAGCTGGTTGGACACAGTCCCTGTCCCACATGGGGCTCACGATGTTAACTTCCATTTTACGGATGAGCTAATAGGGACAGGGAAGCGAAGTGACTTGTCCAAGGGCACACAGCAGACGAGTGGCAGAGCCGGAATGATAATTACGTCTTTCTTGCTCCCGGGCCCGTGCTCTATCCACTGTACCGCACTGTTTCCCACTGTGCTTGTTTGTTGCTTAGCATTGCACCCATGCCAATCCACCACTCTTGAGCACCTCCAGCTCCGACCGGGGCCATCACCAAGGCCTGAATTGGGGTGTTCGTGAACTCCCTTCTGCCCTGCCAATGCCAATTCAGAGCTGGGGAGGAGGGAGAGATTAGCACAGTGCTCTGCACACAGTAAGCGCTCAATAAATACAATTAATGATGATGAGAGATGTCTCTTTCTCTACCCGGCAACGTGGCTCGGTCCTGGTTTTTTGGGCCACGGCTGGGTGTTTCTTCCCCCAGCATCTTCCCCTCTGATTTCTTCTTCCTCTCTGGGTCCTAAATCCTCTTTGTCTTCCTGTATCTCTCTCTCTTTCTCTCCTTCATCTCTAATTTTCCTGTACCTCTTCTCTAGGTTTCTCTCTGTCTTCATTTTCCTTTCTCTGAGGCTGTTTCCTAGAGTCTGTCAGTAGTATTTACTGAGCACCTACTGTGTGCGGAGAGCTTGGGAAAGTACAATATAACAATGTGACAAACACAATCCCTGCCCACAAAGAGCTTACAGTCCAGAGGGGGGGACGGGTATTAATATAAATAAATAAATTACAGTCCAAGTTCATCACTGGGCTCAAAATGAAAACCGAAAGCCTAAACTACTTAGGGCCGAGCTAACAGGATAGCACAGGAGTAAATGAGACAGAGAGATATAATAGCAGAAGTTTAACGGAAAAGTACCTTTCAATGAGGGTTCCATTTTGAATCATCCAAACATCACAATACGTGCGAGATACCAGCATAACAGCAATAAGTAACAAATAACCTGTCTAGTAGAAAACATTTTAATTAAACTGAGTGAATGAAACCTGGTCATTTACCAAATACAATTTTTAAAAGTCTACTTGAGAGATCAAAACAAGCGCAGTGTGAAGTTTTCAAAATCACTTTTTTTTTTGCAAAGATGGCAATCAATCTTTCTCCAAAATCCTTCTGCTCTCCATTTCATCTACCTACTGTTACCAGCTAGCCATCCGAGACCATTCTTGGCCAACATTTTTGCCAAAAAGAAATCCATGTTTTACCTACTACTACCCTGAAAAGCCACACAGGTGTAGCTGGGTCTGAATACAGGTTGCACCACAAATTTAAGAGAAATTTTCAACAAACTACAAGGCTGTTCTCATTCAGATGTGACTTCAACCCTTGACTCTGTCCTAAATCAGCCTCCCTACAGTACAAATGGGTTCATACTACAGGGGGCATAAAGGAGGGAGTTTTTTTGTTTTTTGATTTCTATGTTAGGCTCAATTATAACGTTAAAGTAATATTTCAGTTTCTGAGCTATACTTTTTTTAAAAAAATCTATCAATCTTTTACCACGCCTACCCCAATCAACTACTACAATCTGGAATCTATACACTAAACATCCAGAACTTATTATAGTCAATCAACCAAGGGGTTTTTTTTTTGAGTGCTTATACAAGTAAATGAGTTGGTAAACACAATCTCTGCCTTCAGAATGATTCTACTGTAGTTGGGGAGACAGACGTTAAAATAAATTACGATAGGGAAAGCAGAAGAGAATGAGGATAGACTGTGAGCCCACTGCCGGGTAGGGACCGTCTCTATATGTTGCCAACTTGTACTTCCCAAGCGCTTAGTTCTGTGCTCTGCACACAGTAAGCGCTCAATAAATACAATTGATTGATTGATTGATTGATATGTACGTAAGTGCTGCGGTGGTCGGGTGAATCTCAAAGTGCTTAAGGGTTACAGATCGGAGCACGGAGGCAAGCAGCTGGGAGGAAGAATACAGTGAGAAGATGAAATGTTAGTCACGGAAGGCTTCTTGGAGAAGACAGGATTTTACTGGGGTTTTAAACATTGTGTATAAAGTAGACTCTAAAGTATACTTTAAAGTGTATATAGTAGTAGCTTGTTGGATATGCTGTAGTGCACTCTCCCAAGTGTTTAGTACAGCGCACTGCATATGGCAAGTGCTTAATAAATACAATTGACTGATACAAATCAATCGTACTTATGGACCCCTTACTATGTGCTGAGCACTGTACTATGTGCTTCGGGGAGAACAATACAACAGAATTAGCAGTCACATTCCCTGCCCCTAGTGAGCTTACAGTCTAAAGGATATAAAAAGAGAGGGAGTCTCAGAGAGGATGTGAGCAAGGGCTCAGAGATTAGAGTCTAGATGGAGGTACAGTGAGCAGGTTGTTGTATTGTGCTCTCCCAAGCGCCTCGTACGGTGCTTTGCACACAGTGAGAGCTCAATAAATACAACAATGAATGAATGAATGACGGGTGTTAGAGGAATAAAGTGTGCTGGCTGAGTAGTAGTCGAAGAGGAGCAAATCGAATGCCTCAAAGCTGATGGCAAGGAATTTTTGTCTGATGTGGAGAACAGCAGGTAGTTCCACAGGAAGGAGGGAGGCTGGCTACTAGAAAAGTCCCACGAACATTCAGGAGTTTATGAATAATCAGTTCCTTTCCACTCCACTTAGTACAAGGAAAAATGCTGCCTCTGAGAACTTTGGAGAGGAACTGCAGGAAAGCTAGGAGGAAACTGAGAAACAGCACTGCCTAGTTGATGGAGCTCAGGCTTGGGAGTCAGGAGGACCTGGGTTCTAATTCCAGCTCCACCACTTGTCTGCTGAGTGACCTTGGGCAAGTCACTTCACTTCTATGGACCTCAGGTACCTCATCCGTAAAATGGGGATTAAGACCGGAAGCCCCATGTGGGGCACGGACGGTATCCAACCTGATTATTTTGTATCTACTTCAGCACTTAGAATAATGCCTGGCACACAGGAAGCACTTAATAAATACAAATATTATCATTATCATTGTTATTATTATTATACCAGAGACCGGTCAGGAAGCCATGGGAAAATTGAGGGGGAACAGAGGTTTGGGGTTACTGATTCCATAGGATAGCATCTGTTGAATTACATATTCATTCATTCAATCAATCACGTTTATTGATTATCCCCCTTCTAGGCTGTGAGCCCGCTGTTGGGTAGGGACCGTCTCTATATGTTGCCAACTTGTATTTCCCAAGCGCTTAGCACAGTGCTCTGCACACAGTAAGCGCTCAATAAATACGATTGAATGAATGAATGATGAATGAATGGAGTGTTTACCATGTGTAGAGCACTGTACTAAGCACTTAGGAGAGTATAATACAACACAATTCTCAGACACACTCCATGCCCGTAATAAGCTTGTAGTCTAGAGGGGGAGACAGACTGAAATATGAATAAATATGTAATTTATAATATATAATATCCTTACGCTAATTAAGAGACACGCACAAGGACCTGCAGCCTTGTCTGTATCAATCCCACCTGGCATGCTCCACGGAAGACGGACTGAGTTGAGACGACAAAATGCCAGGGACAAATCCCTCTTCTTGAGAAATGGAAATGAGACTGGGAATACTAGGGCCATTTAGCAGTGAGCAGGATCAGATCTAATTTGGTTTTTGGTTGCTTTTTTCAAAATGTCAATTGATTTGGTCACGGCAGGCCCACTATTTGAGCGCTGTTGAGGATAAAATACCTTGGTGGCTGTTATCCGGCCTTATACCAAGCACTCAGAAGATTTATATTGCGAGGGTTAAACAAGGATCCTCCCCGCACTGTTCACAAACCTCACGGTCCATGTTTGCCTCTCTTTAATTTTCCCATTACCACCTGTATTTCTTTCTACTCAGGCCTAAGAGGCCTTTACGCGGAATTTTTCTGTGATGATTTCTCCACAGGATTGAGCCCATCTGTCACGCTGAAAAGAACCTATCGAGAACTATGCTCTTGTGCATTCTCTAGGAGGCCGAGAAAACAATAAAGGGAGAAGTGGTAAGATTAACCAAATTTTCTCTCTTGGCCAATTTGCCTCTTCGGAAACTCAGTGGTTTCAGATAACAGGGTGTGGTTCGTGCATTCTAATAATTTTTTGGTCAGCTGCATTCGTCCGGCCCAATTAGTTTCATTTTATCTCAGATTTTTAATGGTATTTATTGAGCGTGTCCTACATGACAAGCACTATGTGACAAGCGCTGGGCCAGCTGTTGGGTAGGGACCGTCTCTATATGTTGCCAACTTGTACTTCCCAAGAGCTTAGTACAGTGCTCTGCACACAGTAAACACTCAATAAATAAGATTGAATGAATGAATGAATGAATAGATGCAAGATAATCAGGCTGGTCAGAGTCCCTATCCCACATGGGGCTCACAGTCTAAATTAAAGGGAGCCGAATTTAATCCCCATTTTACAGATGAGGAAACTGAGGCACAGGGAAATCAAGTAGTGGATACAGCATGGGCCTGGAGTCAAAAGGACCTGGGTTGTAATCCCTGCTCCGTCACTTACGTGCTGTGTGACGTGGGCAAGTCACTGAGTTTCTCTGTGCCTCAGCTGTCAAGTGGAGATTCATATTCATTCATTCATTCATTCAATCGTATTTATTGAGCGCTTACTGTGTGCACAGCACTGTACTAAGTGCTTGGGAAGTCCAAGTTGGCAACATATAGAGACGGTCTCTACCCAACAGCGGCTCACAGTCTTGAATTTTGAGCCCCAGGTGGGACATGGACTGTGCCCAACCATATTAGCTTCTAGACTGTGAGCCCACTGTTGGGTAGGGACCGTCTCTATATGTTGCCAACTTGTACTTCCCAAGCGCTTAGTACAGTGCTCTGCACACAGTAAGCGCTCAATAAATGCGACTGAATGACTGAATGGATGAATTAGC
Organism: Tachyglossus aculeatus; assembly: GCF_015852505.1. Lineage (NCBI taxonomy): Eukaryota > Metazoa > Chordata > Mammalia > Monotremata > Tachyglossidae > Tachyglossus > Tachyglossus aculeatus. The sequence continues at coordinate 49,138,324 of NC_052069.1, read as the reverse complement.
TTGTATAACCGAGGGCCGGAGACATGAAATGAGATGCCCAAGGTCACCCAGCAGACAAGTGGCAGAGCCAGGATTAGAACCCAGGTCCCCTGATTCCCAGGCCCGGGCTCTTTCCCCTGGACCAGGCTGCTTCCCTCTTTCAGTAGAGAAGCAGCGTGGCTTAGTGGAAAAGAGCCTGGCCTTTGAAGTCAGAGGTCATGGGTTCAAATCCCAGCTCTGCCGATTATCAGCTTTGTGACTTTGGGCAAGTCACTCTCTAAAGCACTGAGAACAGTGCTCTGCACACAGTAAGCGCTCAGTATAAAATGACCGACTGAACAAATATCATTTTTTTTAAGAAAACTATTGAACCCTGAGAGGTTATTTAAGGGGAGTTTATCATTACAAGGAATGTTGGAATCATTGACTTTTTTGGGGGGTGGAGGAGAGAGGGGTCAGCATCGCTTTCTTCATTCTTATCCCAACTGCAAGTCATGCTGCAGGTTTGGACAGATTTATTACTCTATTTATTTTACTTGTACATATTTACTATTCTATTTATCCTATTTTAATACGTTTTGTTTTGTTATCTGTCTCCCCCTTCTAGACTAAGCTCGTTGTTGGGTAGGGACCATCTCTATATGCCATCTTGGACTTCCCAAGCGCTTAGTATAGTGCTCTGCACACAGTAAGCGCTCAATATGATTGAATGAATGAATCAATGAATCTACCCCAGCGCTTACTACAGTGCCTAGCACATACTGAGTGCTTAACACCATTTTTTTTAAAAAAAAAAGGAAGAAAAAAAGTAATTGCCCAAGGTCACATAGCAGACGTCGCAGAACTGTGATTCGAACCCAGGTCCTCTGATTCCTAGGTCTGTGCTCTCTGCATTAACAACTTCTCCACATTCCTTTGCTTCTCTACAGATTACCAGGATTTAAAATTCTCATCTGTTCTCCATCTAGAGGTGTTCCATAGAAAATATGTAATTAGTCCTAATCTCTCAGATCAATAAAACTGAGAGGCCTACTAACCTCATTTTTCAAAAAATTGCGAAGACCAAAAACAAGAGCAGGCGGAATTGGTAACGTTTTCATTTTATGATATCCTTCCAAGCTGTGTTCGATCACTAAACTGACGGATTAAACATTAACCTAGTAACTCAGAGCAAGACTTACCTCTTTACAAAACATCCGGGGGACCATGATTTTCAGGATTTGCCGGATCCTTGCAAAGAACACTTTGTCCACCATAGCCCGCTCTTTCTTTCCCTCTTTCTGCGTAATAAATTTGAGAAAGAAACACAAAGTGAAGCTTTCTTGGTGATTTCAGACAAATATTGATTACATAAAGAGAAAAATGTGCCACTTTCTCAGTCCAAATTAATACATTCATTCAGTCATTCAATCGTATTTATTGAGCGCTGTGTGCGGAGCACTGTAGTAAGCCCTTGGGAAGTACAAGTTGGCAAAATATAGAGACTGTACCTACACAACAACAGGCTCACCCCTCACAACAACAACAAAATGAGACAATTATTCTGGTTCCCTGAAACACTAGATGTGAGTTGAGCACAATTACAAATCTCTCAATACAGGCTAAATCTTGGAAACTGGGGAACCTTTAAAAAAATATCATTAGAAATCATTTTTCATGGCATTGATCAGAATTTAAAAGCACAGTAAGTGGAACACTTATAGATTCACATTCCTTCTGCAAAAGTTAACACCCTTTCCTCAGCTGTCCTTAATAATGATAACTGGCCCCAAACAAGAAAATACAGTGTTGTGAAGAAACAACAGAGGAAGTGCTGATTTATTAAGGGGGAAAAGGCCAATAATTAGAAATCCCTGCGTGGTTCACAGCTGAAAAAGCAGCATATAAACAGAAAGGTGAAATAAAAGAAAAACGGAACTCTGTTCTCAGTGGGCACTCGATTCTTTTTTAAGCAAAATCATGGACACGAGATGAAAGATGTTCACAGGGGCTGCTGAAGTGATGACATCAGAAGGAAAACTGGTTTCCAGGCCTCCTTTTGATTGACTGCCTTAGAAGAGCTGATGATCAGTCAATCAATTGTATTTCTTGAGTGCTTACTGTGTGCAGAGCACTGTACTAAGTATTTGGGAGAGTGTGATTTAACAGATTTGGTAGACAAATCGTCCCCCTCGTCCCCCTCTCCATCCCCCCATCTTACCTCCTTCCCTTCCCCACAGCACCTGTATATATGGATATATGTTTGTAACTATTTATTACTCTATTTATTTATTTATTTTACTTGTACGTATCTATTCTATTTATTTTATTTTGTTAGTATGTTTGGTTTTGTTGTCTGTCTCCCCCTTCTAGACTGTGAGCCCACTGCTGGGTAGGGACCGTCTCTATATGTTGCCAACTTGGACTTCCCAAGCGCTTAGTACAGTGCTCTGCACACAGTAAGCACTCAATAAATATGGTTGATTGATTGATTAATTGATGTAACTTGCCCAAAACGAGCTCCAGCGTGGCTCTGTGGAAAGAGCCCGGGCTTTGGAGTCAGAGGTCATGGGTTCTAATCCCGTCTCTACCACTTGTCTGCTGTGTGACCTTAGGCAAGTCACTTAACTTCTCTGGGCCTCAGTTACCTCATCTGTCAAATGGGCACTAAGACTGTGAACCCCCTGTGGGACAACCTGGTTACCCTGTATCTACCCCAGCGCTTAGAACAGTGCTTTGCACATAGTAAGCGCTTAACAAATACCAACGTTATTATTAATAATATTAATATTATTATATATTATATAGATTATATAATATATATATATATGTTTTAGACTGTGAGCCCACTGTTGGGTAGGGATTGTCTCTATATGTTGCCAATTTGTACTTCCCAAGCGCTTAGTACAGTGCTCTGCACACAGTAAGCGCTCAATAAATACGATTGATGATATTATATGGTTAATATTAATGTTATTGTTTGTACCTATTTATTACTCTATTTTACTTGTACATATTTATTATATTTATTTTATTAATATGTTTTGTTTTGTTCTCTGTCTCCCCCTTCCAGACTGTGAGCCCGCTGTTGGGTAGGGACCGTCTCTATCTGTTGCCAACTTGTACTTCCCAAGTACAAGTAAAGTGCTCTGCACACAGTAAGCGCTCAATAAGTACGACTGAATGAATGAATGAGTCAGAGGTCATGGGTTGAAATCCCGACTCCGCCACTTGTCAGCTGTGTGACTTTGGGCAAGCCACTTCTCTGGGCCTCAGTTCCCACATCTGTAAAATGGGGATTAAGACTGAGTCCCACACGTGGGACAACCCGATCACCTTGTAACCTCCCCAGCTCTTAGAACAGTGCTTTGCACATAGTAAGTGCTTAATAAATGTCATTATTATTATTATCATTATTATTATTATTATTAGAAAGAAAGACAGACACTAATATAAATGATGAGGCCAGTATACAAAGATTAGATCTACCTGTACGAGGTCAATATTGATTATGGAAGCTACAGGTGAGGGGCCCACTAAGAGATCATAAAACTGATATGAAATCAAAGATGTTATTAAGAAGTTAAGATTAATCATTTGCCCTTTATCAATCAATCAATCAATCGTATTTATTGAGCGCTTACTATGTGAAGAGCACTGTACTAAGCGCTTGGGAAGTACAAATTGGCAACACATAGAGACAGTCCCTACCCAACAGTGGGCTCACAGTCTAAAAGGGGGAGACAGAGAACAGAACCAAACATACCAACAAAATAAAATAAATAGGATAGAAATGTACAAGTAAAATAAATAAATAAATAAATAGAGTAATAAATATGTACAACCATATATACATATATACAGGTGCTGTGGGGAAGGGAAGGAGGTAAGACAGGGGGATGGAGAGGCGGACGAGGGGGAGAGGAAAGAAGGGGCTCAGTCTGGGAAGGCCTCCTGGAGGAGGTGAGCTCTCAGTAGGGCCTTGAAGGGAGGAAGAGAGCTAGCTTGGCGGAGGGGCAGAGGGAGGGCATTCCGGGCCCGGGGGATGACGTGGGCCGGGGGTCGACGGCGGGACAGGCGAGAACGAGGGACGGTGAGGAGATTAGTGGTGGAGGAGCGGAGGGTGCGGGCTGGGCAGTAGAAGGAGAGAAGGGAGGTGAGGTAGGAGGGGGCGAGGTGATGGACAGCCTTGAAGCCCAGGGTGAGGAGTTTCTGCTTGATGCGCAGATTGATCGGTAGCCATTGGAGGTTTTTGAGGAGGGGAGTAATATGTCCAGAGCGTTTCTGGACAAAGATAATCCGGGCAGCAGCATGAAGTATGGATTGAAGTGGAGAGAGACACGAGGATGGGAGATCAGAGAGAAGGCTAGTGCAGTAGTCCAGACGGGATAGGATGAGAGCTTGAATTAGCAGGGTAGCGGTTTGGATGGAGAGGAAAGGGCGGATCTTGGCAATGTTGCGGAGCTGAGACCGGCAGGTTTTGGTGACGGCTTGGATGTGAGGGGTGAATGAGAGAGCGGAGTCGAGGATGACACCAAGGTTGCGGGCTTGTGAGACGGGAAGGATGGTAGTGCCGTCAACAGAGATGGGAAAGTCAGGGAGAGGACAAGGTTTGGGAGGGAAGACAAGGAGCTCAGTCTTCGACATGTTGAGCTTTAGGTGGCGGGCGGACATCCAGATGGAGATGTCCTGAAGGCAGGAGGAGATGCGAGCCAAAGTGAAATTCACCCACGGGTGGGTGTGAAGCTGCAAAAACCACACTGAACACGTAAAGACACTCTAAATGTAAGCTTGCCGTGGACAGGGAACATATCTACCCACTCTGTTGTATTGTACTCTCCCAAGTGCTTAGTAATAATAATAATAATGATAGTATTTTATTAAGCGCTTACTATGTGCAAAGCACTGTTCCAAGCGCTGGGGAGATTACAAGGTGACCAGGTTGTCCCACGGGGGGCTCACAGTCTTAATCCCCATTTTACAGATGAGGTAACTGAGGCACAGAGAAGTGAAGTGACTTGCCCAAATTCACACAGCTGACAACTGGCGGAGCTGGGACTCGAACCCATGACCTCTGACTCCACAGCCCGGTCTCTTTCCACTGAGCCACGCTGCTTCTCTATTACATACACTGTATGTGTAGAGCACATATGTAGAGCACTGTATGTGTAGAGCACTGTAGTACAGTGCTCTACAAACACAAAGTGCTTAATAAATACCATAAATTGACTGATGAATTCAAAACATGAATACAAATGAATATGGTATCTCTTGGGGTGCAATGAAATAAATAAAGAAAAGCAACCTCAGGAATGAAAGGTCACCTTGTCTGCCTGCTTTCCCAGCCTGACTGAGCTGTGAAATCACCCAAAAGTGTTTCATTTTGTATTGTTTCATTTGAGCACAAATTTTTTTTTCAATTGAAAAACTACTCCCCCGCTTCAGAGTCTTATTGAAGGCACATCTCCAGGAGGCCTTCCCACACTAAGCCCTACGTTTCCTAGTCTCCCATTCCCTTCTGCGTCACCCTGACTTCCTCCATTTGCTCTTCCCGCCTCCCAGCCCCAAAGCACTTATTCATTCAATCGTGCTCATTGAGCGCTTACTGTGTGCAGAGCACTGTACTAAGCGCTTGGGAAGTACAGGTTGGCAACATACAGAGACGGTCCCTACCCAACAGCAGGCTCACTTATGTAGGTATCTGTAATTTTATGTATTTGTATTGATGTCTATCTCCCCAACTCTAGACTGTGAGCTCATTGTGGGCAGGGAATGTCACTGTTTATTGTTGTATTGTACCTTCCCAAGTGCTTAGTACAGTGTTCTGCACAGCATAAGTACTCAATAAATATGACTGAGTGGCTAAATGAATAATAATAATAATAATGGCATTTGCTAAGCGCTATGAGAAAAGCACTGTTCTAAGTGCTGGGGGGATACAAGGGGATCAGGTTGTCCCACGTGGGGCTCACAGTCTTCACCCCCATTTTACAGATGAGGTAACTAAGGCACAGATAAGTGAAGCGGCTTGCCCAAGGTCACATGGCAGACAAGTGGCAGACCCAGAATTCGAACCCTTGACCTTTGACTCCCAAGCCTGTGCTCTTTCCACTGAGCCACGCTGCTTCTCAGTGAATGAATGAATGAATAAGAGATCATTCATGCGATTAAACAAGTACCCTTAGTACACAGAACTGAAGAAAATAAACACTTCAACAACAAAGTAGTTGAGTTTTTGTCAAACAAGAGGTTTTCTACCGGGCAACAATTTGGGAATTCCTTGGGAGCTGGGGCAGAACTGATACTAACAAAAATGCTTCTTTAAAACTTACAAATATAAAACTTTATAATCAATCAATCAAATCAATCAATCGTATTTATTGAGCGCTTACTGTGTGCAGAGCACTGTATTAAGCACTTGGGAAGTACAAGTTGGCAACATATAGAACAGTCCCTACCCAACAGTGGGCTCACAGTCTAAAAATAATAATAATAATAATAATAATGGCATTTGTTAAGCGCTTACTATGTGCAAAGCACTGTTCTAAGTGCTGGGGTGGATACAAGGTGATCAGGTTATCCCACGTGGGGCTCACAGTCTTAATCCCCATTTTACAGATGAGGGAACTGGGGCTCGGAGAAGTTAAGTGACTTGCCCAAGGTCACATAGCTGACAAGTGGTGGAGCTGGGATTCGAACCCATGACCTCTGACTCCCAAGCCCGGGCTCTTTCCACTGAGCCACGCTGCTTCTCCTAAGCAGCAAAACTTTATAATAATACGTCTTACTAGATTGTTGGTGATGAACTATGGGAATCCCTAAAAGCGGGTGTTTACAGAATGGCTTCCCCTAACATTTTATTTCTTGGGTATTTACAAGAATCTTGATTTACAGGGAGGCTGGAGGGGAAAACTTGCTTAATTTGAAAAGTTCCGGGATCAAATACGACGGCTAGTCTAGGTGAACATGATCTCCCATTATGAGTAGGGTCAAAGGATGTGACAGGGAATATTTTAGTTCTGTTCACCCAGATCAACCTCTCTTCCTAACTCCAGGATGCAGGGTAGGAGGCCAAGAATCTGAAGAGTTATCCAACTAATTCACAGTCAAGTATTTGGAAAAATAAAATGCTGTGATTACAAATCCCTTCGTCCGAAGTTTGAGGGTACCTCGACTACAGTGCTTTGCACATCATCACCATCATCAATCGCATTTATTGAGCGCTTACTATGTGCAGAGCACTGTACTAAGCGCTTGGGAAATACAAATTGGCAACACATAGAGACAGTCCCTACCCAACAGTGGGCTCACAGTCTAAAACGGGGAGACAGAGAACAAAACCAAACATACCAACAAAACAAAATAAATAGTAAGCACTTAACAGTCTACGCTCACTCTAGACTGTGAGCCCACTGCTGGGTAGGGACTGTCTCTATATGTTGCCAACTTGCACTTCCCAAGCGCTTAGTACAGTACTCTGCACACAGTAAGCGCTCAATAAATACGATTAATTGATTGATTAACAAATGCCATCGCTATTATTAAAAGTATTCCCATCCAGTTTGTAATGGGCCTGGAAAGGTGAAACGACACAGAAATGACTCAGCAGGATGCTTGAGGAAATCTGATCTGGAAGCGAGAGAGATGGTCACAATAATAATAATAATAATATTCATTAAGCACTTACTATGTACCAAGTACTATACTAAGTGCTGGGATGGATTCATGATCAAATCAGACATAGTCCTTGTCCCATATGGGAACCACAATCTAAAAGGAAGAACAGATATTTCGCAGATGAGAAAGCTGAGGCCCAGAGAAGTTAAGTGACTTGCCCAAGGTCACACAGCAGGAAGGGGCAGATAAACAGCCCCAGCGTAGTAGAAAGAGCACAGAATTAGGAATTAATTTAATTTAATGAAGGCCTTTGTTAAGCGCTTACTATGTGCAAAGCACTGTTCTAAGCGCTGGGGGGGGGATACAATGTGATCAAGTTGTCCCACGTGGCGCTCACAGTCTTAATCCCCATTTTTACAGATGAGGGAACTGAGGCTCAGAGAAGTTAAGTGACTTGCCCAAGGTCACACAGCAGACTTGTGGCGGAGGCGGCATTCGAACCCACGACCTCTGACTCCAGAGCCCGGGCTCTTTCCACTGAGCCACGCTGCTTCTCTAACCACCGTATGACCTAGGGGAGGTCACTTAACTGCTCTGTGCCTCAGTTTCGTCATCTGTAAAATATATGTGTAATATACCTGTCCTCCTTCCCCCTTAAACTGTGAGCTTAAAGGTCACACAGCTGGCAAGTAGCAGAGCCAGAATTAGCACCCAAGTCACCTGATTCCCAGGCCCTTGATCTTTCCACTAGGCCAGATGTTATTTCTAAACCCTCATGAAACATTTACACTGATCAATTCTTTTACTGATTCCTCTAATCAGCACATTATCATCCAAAGAGGGTGAGAAACACTGTTGGTTTTATAGATCTATAGCTGCCAAATGAGCCACTCAAGGATATTTCCTTTCACCTCATGGACACAACAGAAAAGAGGAATGATTCTTTAAAATAGCTTGTTTCCACTAAAACAGAAGTGACAACGAAGCATTTTATCTCATAGAGAATCGTTTGGAAGTATTACCTCATTGCTCTGTAATGGTGGCTTTCCACTTTTCTTGCTGCAGAGAAAAAAAAAAAGAAAAACAGGTCTTTATTTTGCCCCCAGAATTACTTTTCCTTGACATATTTTCCCATCACCACTGAAACTTTTAAAGACGCTTCCAGAAAGGGCCAGAGAACACACAGAAATCCTCAAAGACACGATGGGAGAACTGAATGTAATATACTGTTCTCGGTTTTGCCTTCAAGATGAACCCAAACGGACACTTCTAACTAAACAAACCCACGTATTTTTCACACAAAAGAAACTTTAAAAAGTTTCATGATGTAGTTTAAGGCTTTTTCTGGGTTTCCTGGCAGTTTATCATTCAAAATGGGGGAGGTACAGCATAAAGAAAATTTGAGAAAAATAGACAACTTTAACCTAGCACTGTAGGTAGACTAATTCTAAACCAGGATGGCAAAATCACTGTCCTTGGCCCCATACAATTCGTTGGGGTATGTGTGGTTCACAGGGGAATGCTTCCTTCTACATTAATTCACTCATTCAATGGTATTTATCATGCACTTGTGTGTACAGCACTGTATTTAGCATTTGGGAGAGTACAAGAGAACAATAAACAGACATATTCCCTGCTCACAATGAGCTAACAGTCTAGAGGGGGAGACAGACATTAACATAAATAAATTACAGATATGTACTTAAGTGCTACAGGGCTGGGTGGTGCAGATGAATGAAGGGAGCAAGTAAGGGTGATGCAGAAGGGAAAGGGTGAAGAGGAAATAATAATAGTAATAATAATGGCACTTATTAAGCACTTACTATGTGCAAAGCACTGTTCTAAGTGCTGGGGAGATTACAAGGTGATCAGGTTGTCCCATGGGGGGGCTCACAGTTTTAATCACCATTTTACAGATGAGGGAACTGAGGAACAGAGAAGTTAAGTGACTTGCCCAAAGTCACAGAGCTGACAATTGGCGGAGCCAGGATTTGAACCCCTGACCTCTGACTCCAAAGCCCTTGCTCTTTCCACTGAGCCACGCTGCTTCTCAAAGGGAAAGGAGGGCTTAATCAGGGAAGGCCTCTTGGAGGAGATGTGCCTTCTAAATGGCTTTGAAAGAGGAGAGTAATTCATTCATTCATTCAATCGTATTTACTGAGCGCTTACTGTGTGCAGGGCACCGTACTAAGCACTTGGGAAGCACAAGTTGGCAACATATAGAGATGGTCCCTACCCAACAGTGGGCTCACAGTCTAGAAGGGGGAGACAGAGAACAAAACGAAACATATTAACAAAATAAAATAAATAGAATAAATATGTACAAATAAAATAGAGTAATAAATAAGTACAAACATATATCTTTTAGACTGTGATCCCACTGTTGGGTAGGGACTGCATATGTTGCCAATTTGTACTTCCCAAGCGCTCAGTACAGTGCTCTGCACACAATAAGCGCTCAATAAATACGATTGATTGATTGATATATACAGGTATATATATACATATATACAGTAATTGTCTGTTGGACACGAGGAGGGAGGGCACTCCGGGTCAGAGGCAGGATGTGAGGGAGAGGTCAGCAGCGAGACAAACGAAATCATGGTACAGTGGGAAGGTTAGCATCAGAGCAACAAAGTGTGCGGGCTGGGCTGTAGTAGGGGAGTACGGAGGGTAGAGATTTGGGAGGTGAGGTAGGAGGGGGCAAAATAATTAAGTGCTTTTAAGCCAATGGTGAGGAGCTTTTGTTTGATGTGGAGGTAGATGGGCAACCGCTGGAGTTTCTTGAGGAGTCGGGAAACACAGCCTGAACGCCTCTGTAAAAAATGATTCTAGACTGTGAGCTCGTCGTTAGTCTGTGAGCTCGTTGTGGGCAGGGAATGTGCCCGTTGTTGCATTATGCTCTCTCAAGCGCTTAGTACAGTGCTTTGCAGACAGGAAGAGCTCAATAAATACGACTGAATGAATGAATGAAAGCTCCACACCTCTAATTAGGTCTCACTCCCCTCTAGACAGTAAACTCCTTGGGGGCAGGGAAGGTTTCTACCAACAGTGTTGTAGTTTACTCCCAAGTGCTTAGTATAGTGCCCTGCACTGACTATTTGATTACCTTTCTTCTGTTTAATAGCAATAGATTTTGTGGCTAAAAATTTACAAAGGATTTGTGAGTAATTTGAACCTTTTTACACGTGACCCGTGTTCGAATGTAGAACTGCATAACCACTCCACCCATAGGAAACGCTACGGACATGTTACTTAGATTTATCATTCTATTTTACTTGTACATATTTACTATTCTATTTATTTTGTTAATAATGTGCATCTAGCTTTATTTCTATTTGTTCCGACAACTTGACACCTGTCCACGTGTTTTGTTTTGTTGTCTGTCTAGACTGTGAGCCCGTTGTTGTCGGGTAGGGACCGCCTCTATATGTTGCCGACTTGTCCTTCCCAAGGGCTTAGTACAGTGCTCTGCACGCAGTAAGCGCTCAATAAATATGACTGAATGAATAGGAATGAGTTTGCCAAGACTTTCCTAGCGAAGTTTTTGTTGATAAGGATGAAATGCTGGGTGTTCGGCCAAAGACATTTTAAAAATCAGCTCACTCCCTAATACAACTGAAAAGCAAGAACTGAATCCTGCTTGGTAGTTTGCCATTTATATAACGAACAATACAAGAAGAAACTTTATTCCAGAACTTGTGTGTGTGTGTGTGTGTGTAAGTGTATATGCTAATACTTTCTGCTCCACAGCCCTTGAATAACCTTACTACAGAAAACTAAAGAGTCATTAGGTAGGAATTCAAAGTACACAGGCATTTCCTTTCACCTATTTCTAAACCACCAATGAGATCACGACCACTGAAAGGAGAGATGACTTGACCAGTACAACAGTACAAGTGTCCTAGCCACTTCACTAGAGTTCATGGTCAGTAGGAAAACATTAATAAAAGCTAACCAAAATTCAAATCCTCCAACATAATCAACTGAATGTGTATTTTTCCCATGAATAGAATTTAAGCAGGTACAAACTGGCCGGGTTCCTAAAGCTTAAAGATAACCGTTTTAGCCAACTGGACATTTTCCATTCAATATAAAACTGATACCCTGAGCTAGAGCCCTTCCCCGACTAAACCCTCATTTCCTTTTCTCCCACTCCCTTCTGAGTTGCTCTGGATTTGCAACCTTTATTCACCCCTCCCTCAGCCCCGTAGCACTTAGGTCCATATCCATTATAAATTTATATTAATATCTGTCTCCCCTTCGAGACTGTAAGTTGTTGTGGTCAGGGAATGTGTCTGTTTATTGTTATATTGTAATCTTTCCAGTGCTCAGTGCAGTACTCTGCACACAGTAAATGCTCAATAAATAGCCACTTAGCTGTGTGACTTTGGGTAAGTCACTCAACTTCTCTGGGCCTCAGTTCCCTCAACTGTAAAATGGGGATAAAGACTGTGAGCCCCCCGTGGGACAACCTGATCACCCTGTAACCTCCTCAGTGCTTAGAACAGTGCTTTGCATATAGTAAGCACTTAATAAATGCCATCATTATTAATAAATAGTCATTCATTCATTCAACCGTATTTATTGAGCGCTTACAGTGTGCACAGCACTGTACTAAGAGCTTGGGAAGTATATGATTGAATGATTGACTAGGGAGCATGATCAAACTATTTTTACGACTGAAAAACTGGTAGGATTTTAATAGGGCTTCTTTCTGCGTGCAAAGTTCAAAGTACACATTTTGGCCAACATTCCTTCCAATGAACGAATGGATTTTTTTTAATGGTATTTGTTAAGAGCGTAATATATGCCAGGCATTATGTTGAGTGCTGTGTAAGTTACAAGCTATGGACAGTCCATCACAGTCAATCCTCATTTTACAGATGAGGTAACTGAGGCAAACAGGAGTTAAGTGACTTGATCAAGGTCACATGGCAAAGTGGAGTCAGGATTAGAACCCAAGTCCTTCTGACTGCCACGCCCCTCTCTATCCATACTTCTCCAAGTAAATTGCTCCCTGCCCACCGTACGATACCATTAGAGTACCCAGTAAACACAGCCGTATTTACTGAGCACCCATGGGGTGCAGTGCACTGTACTAAGTACTTAAAGTCTCTGGACTGTGAGCTCCCTGCGGGCAGGGAATGTGTCTATCAAATCCTGTATCGTACACTCCCAAGTGCAAATCACGTATGCACATAACTGCAATTTTATTTATTTATATTGATCTCTGTCTCCCCCACTCTAGACTGTGAACTCATCATGGGCAGGGAATGTGTCTGCTACATTGCTATATTGTTCTCACCCAAGCGCTTAGTACAGTGCTCTGCACACAGGAGGCACTCAATACATACGACTGAATGACATACAATGATCTGCACAAAATCAGCCCTCAATATATACCACTTATTGACCGGAAAAGTAAAACAAACAAGCAAGTAACACATTCCCGGCTCATAAGGAACTTCCACTCTACCTGAGGAGATGGGAATAAAAATTTCTACAAGGAGAGTAATCAAAGTGAATGATTGAATAGACAATAAAATAAATTCTGAGGAAGGCTATATTATAATCGATCAATCAATCAATCGTATTTATTGAGCGCCTACTGTGTGCAGAGCACTGTACTAAGCGCTTGGAAAGTACAAGTTGGCAACATATAGAGACAGTCCCTACCCAACAGTGGGCTCACAGTCTAGAAGGGGGAGAAAGAGAACAAAACCAAACATATTAACAAAATAAAATAAATAGAATAGGCATGTACAAGTAAAATAAATAAATAAACAGAATAATAAATATGTACAAACATATATACATATATACAGGTGCTGTGGGAAAGGGAAGGAGGTAAGACGGGGGGGGATGGACAGGGGGGCGAGGGGGAGACTATACCATATAATACCATTATTATAATAATAATAGAGGTATTTGTTAAGCGCTTACTATGTGCCAAGCGCTGTTCTAGGCGCTGGGGTAGATAAAAGGTAACCAGGTTGTCCCATGTGGAGCTCACACTTTTAATCCCCATTTTACAGATGAGGGAACTGAACCTCTGACATTTAGTTCCTTCTATCCCCCTTCTAGACCGTGAGCCCGCTGTTGGGTAGGGACCGTCTCTATATGTTGCCAACTTGTACTTCCCAAGCGCTTGGTAAAGTGCTCTGCACACGGTAAGTGCTCAATAAATACCACTGAATGAATGAATGAAAGTGACTTGCCCAAGGTCACACATCAGAGTGGCAGAGCCGGAATTAGAACCCACGCCCTCTGGCTCCTAAACCCGGGCTTTTTCCACTAAGCCACGCTGTAGTTACATAAAATGCCAGAGTTGGCCAACAGGTTTATATGACTTGGGATCCCTGGCACATTCTTCATGCTGCTGCCCGGATTATCTTTGTCCAGAAACGCTCTGGGCATGTTACTCCCCTCCTCAAAAATCTCCAGTGGCTACCAATCAATCTGCGCATCAGGCAGAAACTCCTCACCCTGGGCTTCCAGGCTGTCCATCCCCTCGCCCCCTCCTACCTCCCCTCCCTTCTGTCCTTCTCCAGCCCAGCCCGCACCCTCCGCTCCTCCACCGCTGATCTCCTCACCGTACCTCGTTCTCGCCTGTCCCGCCGTCGACCCCCTGCCCACGTCCTCCCCCGGGCCTGGAACGGCCTCCCTCTGCCCATCCGCCAAGCTAGCTCTCTTCCTCCCTTCAAGGCCCTGCTGAGAGCTCACCTCCTCCAGGAGGCCTTCCCAGACTGAGCCCCTTCCTTCCTCTCCCCCTCGTCCCCCCTCCATCCCCCCGCCTTACCTCCTTCCCTTCCCCACAGCACCTGTATATATGTTTGTACATATTTTTATTTATTTATTTTACTTGTCCATATCTATTCTATTTATTTTATTTTGTTAGTATGTTTGGTTTTGTTCTCTGTCTCCCCCTTTTAGACTGTGAGCCCACTGGTGGGTAGGGACTGTCTCTCTATGTTGCCAACTTGTACTTCCCAAGCACTTAGTACAGTGCTCTGCACACAGTAAGCGTTCAATAAATACGATTGATGATGATGATGATGATTCCTCCTTTTCAGTCTTCTCTGCCACTCAATGTCTCTACTTTTTCCCGTTATCCTTTGTCTTTCCCTTTTCTGCTTTTTAATTACTCTGTAATCTTTCTCCATTTCGATCCCGCTCCCCTTAAGCATGTCATTTGCTCTCCTTTGGCATTTCTCCTTCTCTTCCTTTCCAGCTGCTCTTCTCTTCTTTCTTCCCTCTCTCACATACTCCCTTGCTCTATTTATTTTTCTCTGTCTCTAGCAGCAACCTTCCCTGCTTCCTTAATTTCTCTCCCTGAATGGGAACAATGAATAAATGTGCCTAGCCTTTCTCCCTCACGGCCTCACCCGTATCTGGCAGCCTCAAAACAAAAAGCGGCTTTTGATTATAAAAGGTCACTGCAGCACTTCCCTGGTGAAGTCGGCATAATGAAGTCATCTGTTCCCTGACAGGGAGGAAAAGAAGCAGTGAGATCTAGTGGATAGAGCCTGGGCCTGGGTTCTAATCCCCTCTCTGCCACTTATCTGCTGTGTCACCTTGGGCAACTTACTTTACTGGGCCTCAGTTTCCTCATTCGTAAAATGGGGATTATCACAGTGAGCCCCAAGTGGGACGTGAACTGTATCCAACTTAATTAGCTTGTATCTACTCCAGCACTTAATACAGTGTCCGGCACATGCTAAGTACTTAACACACACTAAAAAAATAAAAATAAAAATAAAATTACCAGCTCTGCCACTAGTCTACTGTATGACCTTGGACATACCAATATGTATGTTGACCTTGTACTTGTTGAATATGTACTGTATGACCTTGGACCCTGGACCAATAATTTCCCTGTGCCTCAGTTACCTTGTCTGTCAAATGGGGATTAAGACTGTGAGCCCCTTGTGGGACAAGGACTGTGTCCAACCTGATTAGCTTGTAACTACCTCAGTGCTTAGTACTTAGTACAGTGCCTAGCAAGTGCTTAACAAATTGCAGAGAGAGAGGGAGAGAGAGAGAGAAAGGGAGTCAAGATGGAAAAAAAGGGGGGTAAACATGTACAGGAAGGATTCATGGATGTCTCAGCCATTTCCTCCTCTTCCCCCTTCACCACAAAATTTCATTCATTCAGTCGTACTTATTCAATCGTATTTATCGAGCGCTTACTGTGTGCAGAGCACTGTACTAAGCTCTTGGGAAGTACAAACCGGCAACATATAGAGACGGTCCCTACCCAACAACGGGCTCACAGTCTAGAAGAATAGCTTATTGATTGCTTACTATGTGCATAACACTGTTCTGAGCCCACTGTTGGGTAGGGGCTGTCTCTATATGCTGCCAACTTGTACTTCCCAAGCGCTTAGTACAGTGCTCTGCACACAGTAAGCGCTCAATACGATTGACTGATTGAGCGCTTGGGAGACTACAATCTAACAATAAACAGAAACATTCCCTGCCCAACAACGGGCTCACAGTCTAGAAGAATTGCTTATTGATTGCTTACTATGTGCAGAACACTGTACTGAGCGCTTGGGAGACTACAATCTAGCAATAAACAGGACCTGCCCACAACAAGCTTACAGTCTAGAAACTTGAAAGCGCACAATGAAGATGAAGCAAGCCTGAATCAGGGGCAGAAAGGTCCGGTGTGCCTGGTTTCCCTGCCTCATCATCATCATCATCAACCGTATTTATTGAGTGCTTACTATGTGCAGAGCACTGTACTAAGCGCTTGGGAAGTACAAATTGGCAACATATAGAGACAGTCCCTACCCAACAGTGGGCTCGCTCCACTGTGCAAAGATGGGAAGTTTCCACCAGGATTTCAGACCCTTGTTCCAGCTGCCAAGTCTGCAAGGAGATGGGCCTAAGCATTCCTGGATCGCTCTCTCTTCATAGCCGACCAATTCATTCATTCAATCGTATTTATTGAGCGCTTACTGTGTGCAAAGCACTGTACTAAGCGCTTGGGAAGTACAAGTCAGCAACGTATAGAGACGGACCCTACCCAACAACGGACTCACAGTCTAGAAGGGGGAGACAGACAACAAAACGAAACGTAGATGGGTGTCAAAACCGTCAGAATAAATAGAATTATAGCTATATGCACATCATTAATAATAATAATAACAATAATAATACTGAATGCACATCACTTTAGACTGTGAGCCCACTGTTGGGTAGGGACCGTCTCTATATGTTGCCAACTTGTACTTCCCAAGTGCTTAGTACAGTGCTCTGCACACAGTAAAGGCTCAATAAATACGACTGAATGAATGAATAAAATAGAGTAGTAAACATGTACAAGTAAAATAAATAGAGTAATAAATATGTACAAATATACACAGATGCTGTAGGGAAGGAGGTAGGGTGGGGGGGAGGATTCATTCATTCAATCGTATTTATTGAGCGCTTACTGTGGGCAGACCACTGTACTAAGGACTTGGGAAGTACAAGTTGGCAACATATAGGAGGATGGGAGTTCCAGGCCAGAAGGAGGATATGGGAAAGAGGTGAGCAGTGAGATGGACGAGACTGGGGCCCAGTGAGTAAACTGAGGCTGGAGGAGCAAAGTGCAGACTGGGCTATAGTACAACAGTGAGGTAAGGAGGGGGCAAGCTGACTGAGTGCTTTAAAGCCAATGGCAAAGAGTTTCTGTTTGATGCGGAGGTGATGTAATCCCAATATGTATCTGGGTGTTTAGAAAATAAAAACCCATGGGCTCTCTGCTTTACACGGGAAAAAGGATGAAAATGTATTTTTACGGCATTTTTTTAAGTGCTTACTTTGCACCAGGCAGTGTACTAAGCTCTGGGTTAGATACAAGATAACTGGGTTGGTCACAGTCCCTGTCCCACCTGGACTCCCAGTTTTAATCCCCATTTTACAGATGAGGTAACTGAGGCCCAGAGAATAATAATAATAATAACAATGGCATTTATTAAGCGCTTACTGTGTGCAAAGCACTGTTCTAAGCGCTGAAAAGTGAAATGACAAGGGGCAGAGCCAGGATTTGAACTCAGGTCCTTCTGACAACCTGATCACCTTGTATCCCCCCAGCGCTTAGAACAGTGCTTTGCACGTAGTAAACACTTAACAAATGCCATTAAATTATTATTATTATTATTATTCTAGACTGTGAGCCCACTGTTGGGTAGGGACCATCTCTATATGTTGCCAACTTGTACTTCCCAAGTGCTTAGTACAGTGCTCTGCACACAGTAAGTGCTCAATAAATACAATTGATTGATTCTGAATCCCAGGCCCATGCTTTACCCACTAGGCCACACTGCTTCTCATATTGTACTTAAGATGCTAGGTAAAACCACAAACAGCAATCTGTTCCAACAGATAGTGCTGTTATACCAAGTACACGGTCAACGGAAGCACCGTGGCTCAGTGGAAAGAACCCGGGCTTTGGAGTCAGAGGTCATGGGTTCAAATCCAGCCTCTGCCAATTGTCAGCTGGGTGACCTTGGGTAAGTCCCTTAACTCCTCTGGGCCTCAGTTCCCTCATCTGTCAAATGGGGATGAAGACTGTGAGTCCCCTGTGGGACAACCTGATCATCTTGTAACCTCCCCAGCGCTTAGAACAGTGCTTTGCACATAGTAAGCGCTTAATAAATGCCATTATTATTATTATTATTATTATTATTATTATTATTAAAGGAGCACAGAATCAAATCCTGTCCGCCGGCATGCTCTGTGCCCCAGCCAGGCTGCTTCCGCAGGAACAAGTACCGGCTCCCCTTGGCAACCTCGAGGAGGAACCCCAGCAACCTGAGACCTCGGTAAACTTCGGGAAAGCTAGTGGCTTTGGTAAATATTGATGTGGCTGCGGATGCTCCTTGGACTCAATCACCAGGAGGCTGAAATTCTGCTCCTCTAACTAAATTCTGCTTCTCTAGACACGGCGACTCACGGAACTTTTGTTTTAATTCATATATTATGTATTTTCCCTGTGATGCTGGTTTAGTGTCTTATCATTTCATTGCTCCTGACGATCTTGACACCCGTTTACATGTTTTGTTTTGTTGTCTGTCTCCCCCTTCTAGACTGTGAGCCCGTGGCTGGGTAGGGACCGTCTCTATACGTTGCCGACTTGTACTTCCCAAGCGCTTAGTACAGTGCTCTGCACATAGTAAGTGCTCAATAAATGCAATTGTATGAATGAATGAATTGTTGTCGCCGGTCCTCTCCCCCAACCTATATTCTTAGATTATTACGAGCCCCTTGAGGAACAGAGTCTGTGTCTAATCCCACACATGTATTCCTTTCCAGCTCTTAGTAGAAAGCTCTGCCCATACTAAGTGACTAATAAATACTATGACTACTGCTGCTAATGTCCCAAATTATACCTCCCTCCCTGAGTTATAAAAAAATTCTGGCTAATAAATCTTTCTGATGTATGTTTCCATCCATGGCCTTTAGCTGGGTATCTCCCCAGCATTCTCTTTCCCTTGGCATTTTTTGTTGGCTTTTTTTAAAGTGGTATGGGCTACGGCACTACGCTAAGCGCTGTGGTAAATACAAGCTAACCAAATTGGACATAATCCCTGTCTGCCAAGGGGCTCGCAGTCTTAATCCCCATTTTACAAGTGCATTCAGAAGTTAAGTGACTTGCCTGAGGTCACACAGCACACAAGTGTCGAGCCTGGGTATTAAAACCCGATCCTTCTGATTCCCAGGCCTGCGCTAAAAGATTTATGACAATGTATTCATTCATTTATTCATTCACTCAATGTATTGAGCGCTTACTGTATGCTACGGGCTTGGGAGAGTATAATACAGCAATAAACAGTCACATTCCCAGCCCACAAAGGGCTTACAGTCTAGAGTCGGGGAGATAGAAATCAATACAAATAAATAAAATTATCGATAAATACATAAGTGCTACGGGGCTGGGAGGGGGGAAGAGTAAAGGGAGCCAGTTAGGGTGATGCAGAAGGAAGTGGGAGGTGAAGAAAAGCGGGGCTTAATGAAGTGGGAGATGAAGAAAAGCGGGGCTTAATGAAGTGGGAGATGAAGAAAAGTGGGACTTATTAAGGCTTTGAAAGTGGGAGAGACTAACTGTCTGGCGGATTTGAGGAGGGAGGGCGTTCCAGGCCAGAGGGAGGATGTGGGCGGGAAGCCGGCGACAAGAAAGGCGAGATGGAGGCACAGAGAGAAGGTTAGCACCAGAGGAGCAGAGTGTGAGGGTTGGATTGTGTAGAAGGACAGAAGGATTGCATCTACCAATCTTGTACTTTCAAAAAAGCTTAGTACGGTGCTCTGCACACAGTAAGTGCTCAACATATACCACTGATTGATAACAGATTTTGTTGAGACAAAAAGGTCCTGGGTAGTTTCTTGAAGTTGTAGCATCATCGACCCAAAGGCCAAACGTGTTCAGCATGAAGCAGAAACTCCTCACTTTCGGCTTCAAAGCTGTCCATCACCTCACCCCCTCCTACTCCCTTCTCTCCTTCTCCAGCCCAGCCCGCACCCTCCACTCCTCTGCCGCCGCTAACCTCCTCACCGTGCCTCGTTCTCACCTGTCCCACCGTCAACCCCCGGCCCACGTCCTCCCCCTGGCCCGGAATGCCCTCCCTCCGCACATCCACCAAGCTAGCTCTCTTCCTCCCTTCAAAGCCCTATGGAGAGCTCACCTCCTCCAAAAGGCCTTCCCAGACTGAGCCCCCTTTTTCCTCTCCCCGTCCCCATCCTCCCCGCCCTACCTCCTTCCCCTCCCCACAGCACCTGTATATATGTTTGTACAGATTTATTACTCTATTTTACTGGTACATACTTACTATTCTATTCATTTTATTTTGTTAATACGTTTTGTTTTTTGTTGTCTGTCTCCCACTTCTAGACTGTGAGCCCGATGTTGGGTAGGGACCGTCTCTATATGCTGCCAACTTGTACTTCCCAAGCGCTTAGTACAGTGCTCTGCACACAGTAAGTGCTCAATAAATACGATTGAATGAATGAATGAACGAACAGTGCTTGGCACATATTAAGCACTTAACAAATACCAACTTTATCATTATTATGGATTCCAATCCCAGCTCCGCCACTTGTCTGCGGTGTGACCTTGGCAAGTCACTTTACTTCTTTGTGCCTCAGTTACCTCAGCTGCAAAATGGGGATTAAGACTGTGAGCCCCAAGTGGGAAAGGGGCTGGGTCCAACATAATTACCTTGTATCTACCCCAACGCTTAGAAGAGTGCTTGGCACAAAGTAAGTGCTTAACAAATCCCATCATCATCATTATTATTATTACCTTCACAACACTGCTAAAGTCCACCCTTCCCTCTCCACACAAATTGCTACCATGTTAATCCAACCCCTCTCCTATCCTGCCTCAATTACGGCATCAGCCACCTTACTGACCTCTCTGCCTCCTGTCCCTCCTCACGTCAGACCACACTACACTATGATGCCCGGATCATTTTTCTACAAAACCGTTCAGTCCAAGTTTCCCCACTCCTCAAGAACCTCCAGCAGTTGCCCATCCACCTCCGTATTCAACAGAAACTCCTGACCATTGCCTTTAAGCCACCTAATCACCTTACCTCCTCCTACCTTAGTTTGTGATGTCCTACTACAACCCAGGCCACCCATTTCGCTCTTCCGATGCCAACCTACTCACTGCACCTCCAATCTCGTCTATCTTGCGACCAACCACTCACCCACATCCTTCCTCTGACCTGGAACTCCCTTTTATTAAAAGCACACCCCCTCAAAAAAGCCCTGCTCCTAAAAAAAAACTTCATTTCCTCTGTGTTTCCCTTGCACTTGGATTGGCACTTTATTAACCCACTCCCTCTGCCCCCCTCACATCCATAATTCATTCGCTTATATTAATGATCTGTAACCACCTCTAGACTGTAAACTCACTGTGGACAGGGAATGTGTCTACCAACTCTGCTCTCTCTCCGGAGTGTACGGTACAATGCTCTGCACATGGTACGTGCTCAATACAGGCAATTGATTGATCAATAAATACGATTTTGTTCTCTGTCTCCCCCTTTTAGACTGTGAGCCCACTGCTGGGTAGGGACTGTCTCTATATGTTGCCAACTTGTACTTCCCAAGGGCTTAGTACAGTGCTCTGCACACAGTAAGTGCTCAATAAATACGATTAATGATGATGATGACGAAGAAGACAGAATCCCTGCCCTCAAGACGTTCACAGCTGGTAGGAGACTCAGACAAAATAATTGACAAATAAAAGGGAAAAGTGAGTAGGAGAGTAACTGGTTAAAATAGGGCATGTTCGCTTACGGTTTTTGTTAAGCACTTACTATGTGCCAGGCACTGTTCTAAGGCTGGAAAAAATATTGTGATATTTACTAAATGCTGTACGCACAAAAATGCAAAGACCATGGCTCTAAGGCTGCTCTGGGCTGAGCTCATCCCAACCTGGGGATCCCACACTCTCCCCCGCCTCCGCACTATTTATTTAAATTCATGTCTATCTCCCCCTCTCGACTGTAAGTTCACTGTGGGCAGGGAATGTGTCTGTAATACTGTACTCTCCCAGGTGCTTAGGACAGTGCTCTACACGCCGTAAGCGCTCAATAAAAATGATTAACTGATTGGTTTAGACTGTAAGCTCATTGTGGGCAGGGAATGTGTCTGTAATATTGTACTCTCCCAGGCGCTTAGGACAGTGCTCTACACTCCATAAGCGCTCAATAAATCATCATCAATCGTATTTATTGAGTGCTTACTATGTGCAGAGCACTGTACTAAGCGCTTGGGAAGTACAAATTGGCAATGTATAGAGACAGTCCCTACCCAACAGTGGGCTCACAGTCTAAAAGGGGAGACAGAGAACAAAACCAAACATACTAACAAAATAAAATAAATAGAATAGATATGTACAAGTAAAATAAATAAATAGAGTAATAAATATGTACAAACATATATACATATATACAGGTGTTTTGGGGTAGGGAAGGAGGTAAGATGGGGGGACGGAGAGGGGGATGAGGGGGAGAGGAAGGAAGGGGCTCAGTCTGGGAAGGCCTCCTGGAGGAGGTAAAATATGATTAACTGATTGGTTTAGACCGTAAGCTCGTTGTGGGCAGGGACTGTTTCTGTTCATTGTTGTATTGTACTCTCCCAAGCACTTAGTACAGTGCTCTGCGCACAGTAAGCGCTCGATATAGAGGAATGAATGACTGAATGGTTTAGGGAGGCTCAGCAGCTGGAATATTGTTCCCAAGTGCTGATTTTTTTGCGTTTATGCTTGACATGGCATTTACGTACATATCCTCATACCCTGCAATTTCCCCACCTTGTAATTATTTTATCATCTGTCTCCCTCTCTGAACTGTAAGAGCAGTTCCCGTGGGCAGCGATCACGCTTACCAACTCTGTTATACTGTACTCCTCCAAGCACTTAATCCAGTGATCTACACACGGAAAGCACTCAATAAAACACCATTCGCTGACTGATCCCCTTGGGCTGTGGGACATGTAATAATAATAATACCCCTGGTGCTTCAAGGTTTACCTGCAAACAGGACCGTCAGGAGGGTTTAAAAGCCGCCTGGAGTTCTGCCAGTCTTCTCTGGGACTCGGGGGGAGACGAGACCAGCTGGGAAGATGTTTTATTGTGTATTTTAATCCCGTTCCCATGTTTGGGAGAGGGGGTTCTGCTTTGAGCTCTGGCCCTGCCCCAGAGTCCAGTAGGTTGAACTAGAGAAGGCCCAGATCCCAGGGGAACTGACAACTCACTGATCTCCTCAGGCTGGGATCCTTCAGCCTATGGGACGGAGCGGGAAGAAGCTACCAGTTTTAGCCCAGGGCTACTGGGCCAGGGTCAATCAATCAGTCAATCAATCGTATTTATTGAGCGCTTACTGTGTGTAGAGCCTGTACTAAGCGCTTGGGAAGTACAAGTTGGCAACATATAGAGACGGTCCCTACCCAACAGTGGGCTCACAGTCTAGAAGGGGGAGACAGACAACAAAACATATTAACAAAATACAATAAACAGAATAAATATGTACAAGTAAAATAAATAGAGTAATAAATACGTGCATACATATATACAGGTGCTGTGGGGAAGGGAAGGAGGTAAGGCGGGGGGGGATGGAGAGGGGAAGGAGGGGGAGAGGAAGGATGGTCAAAGGTTAGAGAAGCAGCGTGGCTCAGTGGAAAGAGCCCGGGCTTGGGAGTCAGAGGTCATGGGTTCTAATCCCTGCTCAGCCGCTTGTCAGCTGTGTGACTTTGGGCAAGTCACTTCACTTCCCAGGGCCTCAGTTCCCCCATCTGTAAAATAGGGATTAAGACTGTGAACCCCCCGTGGGACAACCTGATCACCTTGTCACCTCCCCAGCACTTAGAACAGTGCTTTGCACATAGTAAGCACTTAATAAATGCCATTATTATCATTATTATAAATAATAATAATAATAATAACTACGACAGTATTTGTTAAGTGCTTACTATGTGCCACTGTTCTAAGCGCTGGGGTATATACAAGGCAATTAGGTAGTCCCACATGGGGCTCACAGTCTTATTTCACATTTTACAGACGAGGTAACTGAGGCACAAAGAAGTTAGGTGGCTTGTCCAAGGTCACACAGCTGACAAGTGGCAGAGCCGGGATTAGAACCCTTGTCCTCTGACTCCCAATCCCGGGCTCTTTCCACTGAGCCACGGTGTACCTGCCCCAGGAAGTATAGCGCTGGCTCCTTTTTGATCTGGATTTTGCACCTAGGCTGGGGCAGTGCTGGTCTGTGATGATGATGATGATGGCATTTGTTAAGTGCTTACTATGTGCAAAGCACTGTTCTAAGCGTTGGGGGAGGTTACAAGGTGATCAAGTTGTCCCACAGGGGGCTCACAGTTTTAATCCCCATTTCACAGATGAGGTAACTGAGGCACAGAGAAGTGACTTGCCCGAAGTCACACAGCTGACAGTTGGCAGAGTCTGTGGTGGGGCAGCTACTAGGATTTTGGGATAGGCCCCTGGCTTCATCCTGTTAAGTAAGGAGAGTGTGGGGAGAAGCAAGTAGCTAACGTTTAGCATAATCATTTTATTTTTTTCAGATTAGGATGGTCTACACTGCTGTATGGTTCCCTGCTTACCCAAGACTTCTAGGTCTGCACTAGCCGACCCGATACCTTAATTGCCTCTTTCCTTCCTCGGCAAGAACCGCATGGACCACTTAAGCCGAAGGACAGTCAAGGGATCCGAAACAATTCAGCCATGTGGGCAGAAAAAGACAATTACCGAAGGTCATTGAGGCTAAAAGGCAGTCGCAGGGTTACCCTGTTCCCGCAGTAGACTCTGAACCCTCAAAATGAGGAGGCAAGCGACCTGCCCTACTAAACCCAGTTAGGCTACTCAAACAGTGAAATCACTTTACAAACATTACGACAGGGCATTAGAGGAAAGCAAGGAGAAATGTTTTAAAACTGGAATTATTTGGGAATAGTTAATATAATAATTCACGTAACATTCGATCTACTTAATCTAATCATCTGTTGGCAATCATCTCTAATAGCCCTCAACATCACCTGCCCTCAGATACTTTCAAAGTACTTCAACAGATTTAAAAAGCAAGTAAATTTGCCCCCAGTTAAACACACACACACACACACACGATGAAAATTTCTCTGTATATATGTATATTACCTGTATATATGTATATATGTTTGTACATATTTTTTTTACTCTATTTATTTATTTATTTATTTGTACATATCTATTCTATTTATTTTATTTTGTTAGTATGTTTGGTTTTGTTCTCTGTCTCCCCCTTTTAGACTGTGAGCCCACTGTTGGGTAGGGACTGTCTCTACATGTTGCCAATTTGTACTTCCCAAGCGCTTAGTACAGTGCTCTGCACATAGTAAGCGCTCAATAAATACGATTGATGATGATGATGATTTCTCTCTGGTTTAATAAGCAATTAATACGTTTCAGAAAGAGTCAACAGAGAAGAAATCTCTTCCCAAACAACCGTTCCTTCATTTGCAAAAGCTTATATTCATTCATTCATTCGATCGTATTTATTGAGCACTTACTGTGTGCACAGCACTGTACTAAGCGCTTAGGCATTTAAATCCAGTATGAAAGGGTAGTGGTTTGTAGTCCTCCAAAAATTATCTAATCGCCCCAGATTTTTGTACTGTAGAATAATAATAGACACTGCCTTCAAGCAAACTAATTGTACTGCCATTTAATAAAATGGTGTTATAAGGCAAAATTTGAAAATATCTTTAAAAATCAATCAATGATATTCATTTAGCATTTACTGTGAACAGAGCACTGTACAAAGCTCTTGGGAGAGTAAAGTATATCAGATTCTCCCCCTTCTAGACGGTGAGCCCGCTGTTGGGTAAGGACCGGCTCTATATGCTGCCAACTTGGACTTCCCAAGCGCTTAGTACAGTGCTCTGCACACAGTAGGCGCTCAATAAATATGACTGAATGAATGAATGAATGAATGACTGACACGCTTGCTGCCCACAGTAAATCTAGAGTCTAGAGGGGGAGTTTGTACAGATATTAAAATAAATTACACATATGTAGCCTCAGTTCCCTCATCTGCAAACTGGGGACCAAGACGTGCCACAGAGACTACGTCCACCACGATTTGCTTGTATCCACTCCAGCACTTAGTACAGTGCCTGGCACATAGTAAGCGTGCAACAAGCACCACAATAATTGTTATTATTACAAATCCAAATGCAGGGACAATGCAGAAGGAAGAGGGAATAGAGAATGAGGGTGTGATTATGGAAGGCCTCCTGGAGGGGATGTGCTTTTAATAAGGAAGGCTTTGAGGGTGAGGAGGGTGTCTGTTGCATATGAAGGGGGAGGGAATTTCGGGCCGGAGGCAAGGAGTTGGCAGTGACATAGACGAGGTACAGTGAGTAGGCTGATGCTTGGAGGGGTGAAGAATGTGTGCTGGGTTATGGTAGAAAATCAAAAAGGAGAGGTAGGAGGAGGAGAGCTGATGGAGTACTTGAAAGGAGTTTCTGTTTGAGGTGGAAGTGGATGGATAATTACTGGAGGTCCTCAAGCAATGGGGAAACGTGGATGGAACTTAAAAAAAAAATGATCCGAGCTGCAGGCTGAAGTATGGACAGGAGTAGGGAGTGACAGGAGGTCAGCGAGGATGCTGATGCAGTAATCAAGGAGGGACAGGAAAAGTGCTTGGATCGTAGCAGCACTTTTGGATGGAGAGGAAATGGCAGACCTTGGCAACGCCGTGAGGGCAGAATGACAGAATCTGGTGACAGACTGAATACGTGGGTTGAACGAGAGGTGAGTCGAGGATAACACCAAGGGCAGGTGAGACAGGGAGGAAAGTGGTGTTGTCGACAGTGACGTGAAAGACACGGAGAGGCCAGGGTTTGGGCGGGAAGATGAGGAGTTCTGTTTTGGCCATGTTAAGTTTGAGATGGTGGTGGGACATCGAGGTAGAGAGAGATACAAGAGGCAAGCCAGGAGAAGACAGTGTCAGTGAAAGCCAAGTTAGATCATGTTTCCAGGGCTGAAGGCAGCCGAGAAGTAGAGGAGGAGGATGATGGAGTACAGGCCGTTGAATCTGGCAAAGAGGAGATGACTGGTGTGACTTCAGGGCAGTTTCTGTGGCGTATAAGGTAAGATAGTGGGAGACAGATTGGAGGGAGTCGAGAAGAGAACCGGAGGAGAGGAAGTGGAGGCAGCGGGTGCAGATGGCTCGCTTGAGGAGCTTGGAAAAGAATCAGTCGTATTAACTGAGCGCTTATTGTGTGCCCAGCACTAAGCTAAGCGCTTGGAAGAGTACAGTCGAGAGTTTGTGGACACGTCCCCTGCCCATCAGGTGCTTTCAGTCTAGAGAGGGAGATGGACATGAAAATAAACTATGGCTACATAGCTCAGAGTTGTCCCAACTATATCTCATTTCCTCCTCTCCCTTCTGCATCCCACTCACAGTTGGATTGCATCTTTTATTCAGCTCCACACTTTATATTAACGTCTGTCTCCCCTTCTAGACTGTAAACTCACTGTGGGCAGGAACTGTGCCTACCGATTCTGCTATAGTGAGAGAAGCAGCGTGGCCTAGTGGAAAGAGCCCCGGGCCTAGGAGACAGAAGATCTGGGATCTAATCCCAACTCCGATGCTTGCCTGCTGTGTGACCGTGGGCATTTCACTTCCCTTCTCTGTGCCTCGGTTCTCTCATAATAATTATGGTATTTGTTAAGCGCTTACTATGTGCAAAGCACTGTTCTACTCATCTGCAAAATGGGGATTCAGTACCTCTTCTCCCTCCTAGACTGAGTCCCACGTGGGACCTGATCATCTTGGATGTATCCCAGTGCTTACTACAGTGTCTGACACATAGTAAATGCTTAACAAATACCACAATTACCAGGTTTATACTACTGTACTTATGAAGTGCTTAGTACAGTGCTCTGCATACAGTAAATGTTCAATATATATAATTGACTGATCTGAGGCTGATCAAGCATGTAAAGATTCAAGTGAAGGAATGGTAGGAGGGAGATAATTATAATAATGATGGCATTTATTAAGCGCTTACTATGTGCAAAGCACTGTTCTAAGTGCTGGGGCACTTACAAGGTGATCAGGTTGTCCCACGAGGGGCTCACAATCTTCATTCCCATTTTACAAATGAGGGAACGGAGGCGCAGAAAAGTGAAGTGACTTGCCCAAAGTCACACAGCTGACAAGTGGCGGAGCCGGGATTTGAACCCATGACCTCTGACTTCAAAGCCCGGGCTCTTTCCACTGAGCCACGCTGCTTCTCTACACTAAGCACTTGGGAAAACATTCATTCAGTTGTATTTATTGAGCACTTACTGGGTGCAGAGCACTGTACCAAGTACCTGGGAGAGCACAGTATAACAATAACAATAAGAACACACATTTCCTGCCCACAATGAGCATACAATCTTGTAGAGGGGAGACAGACATTAATATAAATAAATAAATTGCAGACAGGTACATAAATGCTGTGGCTGTACATAAGCATGTAGCACAGTGAATCAAAAGAGACGGTTTAAGGTTGGAGAGGTAGATTTGGGAATCACCTTTATCCCCTCGGCCACACTCTCTCTACCCCTGAATCAACTTGCAGAGCTTCCACACCCACAGATATATTTCTCTCAGGTCCCATGAGAAGGAAAGAAGCAAGAGGGAAATCTCCCCTGCTCCTTTCCTTTGGCTCTCCCATCTTTCCCGGCAGCATCTCAAGAAGAGATCTCCCCTCTTCCCTCAAAATCTACCCCTTCCACCTGCGTCCCCATCCCTTCGCACATTATAAATATACTTGCTTCCTCCCTTCTGCCCTCTCAGACCATTATCTTCAACTCTTCTCCCTCCAAAGGCTTCTTCCCCACTACTTTCAAACATTCTCACGTCTCCCAATCCTAAAAAAAAAAAAACCCTCTGTTGACCCGACGGCTCCCTCCGGTTACCGGCCCATCTGCCTCCTACCATTCCTCTCCAAGCTCCTTGAGTGAGTTGTCTACACCTGCTGTCTCAACTTCCTCTCCAATGCTCTCCTTAACCTGCTACAATCTGGTTTCCACCCCCTTCACTCCATGGGAGCTGCCCTCTCAAAGGTCACCAATAACCACCTTCTTGCCAAATCCGACCACTTCTACACCATCCTAATCCTCCTCGACTTCTCAGTTGCCTCTGACACCGTCAACCACCCCCTTTTCCTGGAAATGTCATCTGACCTTGGCTTCGTTGACGGTCCTCTCCTGGTTCTCTCCTGATCTCTCTGGCCGCTATTCCCAGCTTCTTTTATGGACTCCTCTTTGGCTTTCCACCCAACCGTGGGAGTCCCTCCGGGCTCAGTTCTGGGTCTTTTTCTATACTTCAACTACACACACTCCCTGAGAGAACTCATCTGCTCCCACAGCTTCAACTTCCATCTTTTTTGTGGTTATTTCCCAAATCTACCCCTCCAGCCCTGACCTCTCTCCTCCTCTACAGTGTCACATTTCTTCCTGCCTTCAGGAACATCTCTACGATCTTGGCTCCACCACATATCTGCTAGGTGACCTTGGGCAAATCACTTCACTTCTCTGTCCCTCAGTTACCTCATCTGTAAAATGGGGGGATAAGAGTGTGAGCCCCATGTGGGCCAGGGACTGTGTCCAATCTGATTAACTTATATCTACCCTAGCACTTAGAACAAAGTGTATATGCCCGTAATTCTATTTATTTTGATGGTACTGACACCTGTCTACTTGTTCTGTTTTGCTGTCTGTCTCCCCCTTCTAGCCTGTAAGCCCTCTGTTGGGTAGGGACTGTCTCTATATGTTGCCGAATTGTACTTTCCAAGCGCTTAGTACAGTGCTCTGCACACAGTCAGTGCTCAATAAATAGGATTGAATGAATGAATGAACAATGCTTGGCACACAGTAAGCACTTAACAAGTACCATAATTATTATTGTTACTTTCATGTCATTCATTCGTTAATTTGTATTTATTGAGCACTGACTGTGCGCAGAACACTACACTAAGCGCTTGGGAAGTACAAATCAGCAACATATAGAGACGGTCCCTACCTAACAAAGGGGCTCACAGTCCTGCCGAAACATGAAACTTAACATGTCCAAAACAGAACTAAACTTCCCACGCAAACTCTAGCCTCCCCTGCCTTTCCCTTCACTTTAGAAATCAATCAATTGTGATTATAGAGCGCTAACTGTATGCAGGGCACTATCCTAAACATTATAACATTATAATGTTATACATTAACATAACATTATACATTATACATTAACATTATACATATATACATATATATACACACACACACATATATACATATATATAATGTACATTATGTATACATACATTATGCATACATACATTATACATGTACATATATGCATACATACATTATGTATACATGTATACATTATGTATATGTATAATGTACATATACATTATACATTAACATTATAACATTAAACATTATAACAGAGGTAGTAGACACCTTCCCTGTCCACAGTGAGCTTACAGTCTACAGGATGATCTGTGGAGCGGTGTGGCGTGGGGGAGCGCTAACTGTATGCAGGGCACTATACCAAACATTTAGGAGAGTACATTATAGCAGAGGTAGTCGACACCTTCCCTGTCCACAGTAAGCTTACAGTCTACAGGATGATCTGTGGAGCGGTATGGCGTGGGGGAGAGAGGCTGCAGACCGGGAGACCAGCAAGGTGACTGATAAAAGCCCACTGTTGGGTAGGGACTGTCTTTATATGTTGCCAATTTGTACTTCCCAAGCGCTTAGTACAGTGCTCTGCACATAGTAAGCACTCAATAAATACGATCGATGATGATGATGATAAAACAGTCATGCCTGAGGGGGGAAGGGAAGGATCCACAAGATGCCACAACACTGGAGAAACTGGCAGAATTTGGCGGTAAACCGAAGGTGAGAGTTGAAAGGAAGTGAGGAATTGAAAGACAGTGACGTCGAGGTTGCGGGGCTTCTGGGATGGGGAGGGTGGTGGTCTTATCGTTTGAGACGATAACAGCAGTGGTAGTAATAGTTCCCCGATCAGGGTCACACCGGGAGCTTCCAGTCCGCTACCAGTCTCGACTACAGGAGGCAGAGTCATCATCATCATCAATCGTATTTATTGAGCGCTTACTATGTGCAGAGCACTGTACTAAGCGCTTGGGAAGTACAAATTGGCAACATATAGAGACAGTCCCTACCCAACAGTGGGCTCACAGTCTAAAAGTCATGCGGAGGTATACCCGCTCCGTTACTAACTTGGCCAGTGCCTAGCGAGTGGACGCTATCTGCTACAAGACTCCCATGCTGGGCAGCTGGTAAGGTAAGATAGTGGGAGACAGATTGGACGGCGTCGAGAAGGGAACTGGAGGCGAGGAAGTGGAGGCAGCGGGTGCAGACGGCTCGCTTGAGTTTGGAAAAGAATCAGTCGTATTAACTGTGAGCCCACTGTCTCTGTATGTTGCCGATTTGTACTTCCCAAGTGCTTAGTACAGTGCTCTGCACATAGTAAGCGCTCAATAAATACGATTGATGATGATGATGATGATTAACTGAGTGCTTATTGTGTGCCCAGCACTACGCTGGGCAGGGGAGAGAGTGGAGGGCGGAGACTCAAGTTGACTGTGTGGAGGGAGGCTGATGGTAAACCACTTTCGTATTTTGACCAAGAAAACTCTATGGCTTCCACTAATAACAATAATGGCATGTATTAAGCGCTTACTATGTGCCAAGCACTGTTCTAAGCACTGGGGAGGTCACAAGGTGATCAGGTTGTCCCACGGGGGGCTCACAGTCTTAGTCCCCATTTTACAGATGAGGTGCTGAGGCACAGAGAAGTTGAGTGACTTGCCCGAAGTCACACAGCTGACAATTGGCGGAGCCGGGGTTTGAACCCATGACCTCTGACTCCAAAGCCCGGGCTCTTTCCACTGGGCCACGCTGCTTCCCCCAACCAGAACGAGTGGAGGTGGGGCGTTTGGGAGAGATAGTCCATGGCATCGCGATGGGTCAGAGACAACTCGATAGCATAAGATGAGTAGTAGTAACAGGGCCCATACCAAACTCTCCCCTCCTTCACAGCCTTATTGAAAGTACATCACCTCCAAGGACCTTCCCTAAACTCTCTTTTCATCTTCTTCCATTCCCTTCTTCATCACCAACTTGCTCCCTTTATTTATACCCCTCTCCTAGCCCCACAGCACTTACGTACATATCTATAATTGTATTTATTTATATTGTCTGTCTTCCCCTCTAGACTGTAAACTTGTTGTGGGTAGGGCATATGTCTGTTATGTTTTTATACTGTGCTCTCCCAAGTGTTTAGTATACTACTCTGCACAAAGAGCTCAATAAATACAACCGACTGATTGATTAAGCGCTGGAGGAGAATAAAGAGGTGCAATTGAAACATGATCCCTGCCCCTTGTGGGGGCTCACAATCTAAGAGCTCTATTAAAAGAGTAAAGACTCCTAATGAAAGTGATAATATTCACTATCACCAAATACTTATGCATTTTATCAGATTTTCAGTTGTTGCCAACTTGTACTTCCCAAGCGCTTAGTACCGTGCTCTGCACACAGTAAGCGCTCAATAAATACGATTGATTGATTTATTTTTTCAGATTAGAATACATCAGTCATACTCAGATTGAAGGAGTTAACGCCATTTCTGCAAAGTTCATCTTCTGCACAAGAGTTAAATTCTTTCACCATAAAATACCAGCCCAGACCAAAAAAAAAACCCTCTGAAAACCATAGATGCCTGCCTTAATAATAAAATTCATTCTCATCTAAAAACTGGCACAGAACTATAACCTCAAGAATGCGATTTTAGGGGAAAGATATCATTTCAACTGTTTTTAAGATGGTAAAATTAGAAAGAGTAATTTAGCTCTGTTATAGATATGTTGCTCTTATGAGAATTACATAAATAAAATTTACAGTTTTTAGCCAAAAAGCCTCTGAGGTTGGAAAGATTCAAAAGCTTCCCTGTTTCTCATAAAATTCTCTAAGCTCCTTATGAGCAAGATGGTCTATACCTACTCCTTTGTACTGTCACTTACATACACATCACTTAAGTACATCCACAGCATTTATTCAATTCAATCGTATTTACTGTGCAAAGCACTGTACTACATGCTTATGTACAGCCACAGCGTTTATGTACATACCTGCAATTTATTCATTTATATTAATGTCTATCTTTCCTCTAGATTGTATGCTCATTGTGGGCAGGAAATGTGCCTTTTTATTGTTATACTGTACTCTCCCAAGCGTTTAGTACAGTGCTCTGCACACAGTAAGTGCTCAATAAATACTACTGAATGAATGCTTTCCCAAGTGCTTAGTGTACAGTGCTCTGCTCATAGTGAGCATTCAATAAACACCAGTGATTAGTTAAGACGTATTTTAAACAAAGATCATGGTGAGTCACCCAAATTCAACAGTCTTGCTTTCCATTTCCCAAGAGCTAAAAATTGTGACAATTCCTGAAATTAATTGAGTACATCAGGATTTTTTAATGGCTTATCTCTTCTGATCTTGACATTTGAGTCATTTCATCCTTGAAATAGGGTAACACTTGACCCTCACACATCGCAGAATACTGACAGACATAAATGACAGTTAATTCAGAGAGCACATGGGTGTCCAATGTCACAAATTTGCCTTTACCCTACTAAAAGAGTACCCAAATGCCAATAAATTATATGAATCATGCCACGGTTCTACCTGGGGCCCAATGCCATGAGTATAGTGGCACTTGGGTGCAAGGGGGAGAAAGGGAAAACACAAAAACAATACAGCAACACATGTCTTCTATCAAAAAAACTAAAATCCCTCAAAATTTAGATCTGCTATTTAGTTCAATCTAAAACTCTCATATCCTGAACAGCGTTTGAATCATCTAGAAACGTTGCACGCTGTTCTACTATAAAATCACAAGATTCATTTGGGGGAGATCTTAATTTTCTATTTTCAGGCAACTATTCGAAAGGCCAGCTTAGAATTTCTGCCTTTAAAAGCTATCATGAACACGCTCTGATAATAGCTCCTTACTAGAAAGCACAAGAAACCAGAGAAGCAGCGCGGCTCAGTGGAAAGAGCCCGGGCTTTGGCGTCAGAGGTCATGGGTTCAAATCCCGGCTCTGCCAGTTGTCAGCTGGGTGACTTTGGGCAAGTCACTTCACTCCTCTGGGCCTCAGTTCCCTCATCTGTAAAATGGGGATGAAGGCTGTGAGCCCCCCGTGGGACAACCTGATCACCTTGTATCCCCCCAGCGCTTAGAACAGTGCTTTGCATATAGTAAGCGCTTAACAAATACCATCATTATTATCATTATTATTAAGAGACACCAGCAAAGGAGGTGGGCGGCACGAATTAGCACGGAATTCTGTCCGGATCCTTGCCTCTGCTAGCCCGTTTATGCACATCCGTTGATGGTGAAAAAGTCCATCTTAAAGGAGCATCCTTCAACAATTCCCGCATCATCAACATCATCATCAATCGTATTTACTGAGCGCTTACTGTGTGCAGAGCACTGTACTAAGCACTTGGGAAGTACAAGTTGGCAACATATAGAGACGGTCCCTACCCAACAGTGGGCTCACAGTCTAAAAGGGGGAGACAGAGAACAAAACCAAACATACTAACAAAATAAAACAGAATAGATATGTACAAGTAAACTAAATAGAGTAATAAATATGTACAAACATATATACATATATAGAGGTGCGGCGGGGAAGGGAAGGAGGTAAGATGGGGGGATGGAGAGGAAGATACTTAGGAACATAAGCTACTGACACAAAACAATTTAAGTTTTAATAACAGCGCTACGTACCTTCTGGCCCTGACCATTCTGGCATTCATTCATTCAAATGTCTTTACTGAGCACTTACTGTGTGCAGAGCACTGGACTGGCTTGAGCATTAAGCGATCACAGCAAGTAACGTCTAAGCAAATTCACGATCAACGGTATTTATTGAGCACTGAACTGTGTGCAGAGCACTTGTACCAAGTGCTTGGGAGAGTAGGACCATTCTTTCATTAGCATTAAGCGATCGTTGCAAGTAACGCCTAGGCATCAAGAGACTATTTAACATATTTTGGTAAGGATGACTTAGTTGAATTCCGTCCATACCATTACAACGTTCAAGTGTTTCAAACGGGGCTTAGTGGAAAGAGCCCGGGCTTGGAAGCCACAGGTCATGGGTTCTCATCTCAGCTCCACCACCTGTCAGCTGTGTGACTTTGAGCAAGTCACTTCACTTCCCTGTGCCTCATCTGTAAAATGGGGATTAAGACTGTTAGCCGCACGTGGGACAACCTAATTACCTCGTAGTCCCCCCAGCGCTTAGAACAATGCGTGGCACATAGTAAGCGGTTAACAAATACTATCATTATTATTAATAATATAATTATACTGTACTAATGTATTGTGTTAATTGATATGTTGATTATATTAATATAATAGAGTGGTGATAAAATAATATTAATATAATAAACAAAACATGTTTTGTTTTGTTGTCTGTCTCCCCCTTCTAGACTGTGAGCCCGTTGTTGGGTAGGGACCGTCTCTATCTGTTGCCGACTTGCACTTCCCAAGCGCTTAGTACACTGCTCTGCACAAAGTAAGCACTCAATAAATACGGCTGAATGAATGAATGAATTATGATGATATCCTATTCCAGTTTTGTTTTGAATGTTACCTGTTAAGTGCTTACTATGTGTAGGGAATGTCTCTATTTGTCGCCGAATGGTACTTTCCAATCGCTTAGTACAGTGCTCTGCATACAGTAAGTGCTCAATAAATATGACTGAATGAATACATGGCAGGCACTGTACTAAGTGCTGGGGTAGACACAAATTAGTCAAGTTGGATGCAGTCCCTGTCCCAAATCAGACTCACAGTCGTAAATCCCCTTTTACAAATGAGGTAGCTGAGGCATAGTGAAGTGACCTGGCCAAGGTCACACTGCAGATAAGTGGTGGAGCCAGGATTAGAACTCAGGCCCTTCTAACTCCGAGGCCCATGCTCTATCCACTAAGTCATGCTACTTCTCTATGCTCCTCCCCTACCCCCCTGCTTCTATTTCATTAAGGATTTGATTGATGACAATTTAAGAGGATTTCAATACATTTTTTTCCTTTCGATGAACTAGCAATACCTGAATTTAAAAGCCTGGATTTCGTGACGTGCCCATCATCTTATCATTTTCACATATATCATTTTAAATAACTTAAAATGGACAGAGGCATTACACAGAGTACTTCATCATCATCATCAATCGTATTTATTGAGCGCTTACTGTGTGCAGAGGACTGTACTAAGCGCTTGGGAAGTACAAACTGGCAACAGATAGAGACAGTCCCTACCCAACAGTGGGCTCACAGTCTAAAAGGGGCTTATATACTTATATTCAGTACTTATATTCAGAAAGTCACTAACTTCAATCAAGCAGTCAATCATATTTAGTGAGTGCTTACTTTGTGCAGAGTATGGTACTAAGTACTTGGGAGAGTATATACAGAGTTGGTAGACACTTTCCCTACCCCTATGGAGCTTACAGTCTAGAGGGGGAGGCAGATATTAATATAAATAAATAAATTTTGGATATGTACGTAAGTGTGTGGGGCTAAGGATGGAATGAATATCAACTGCTATAAAGGTATAGATCCAAGGGCATAGGTGACACAGAGGGGAAAGGGGAAAAGAGGGCTTAATTGGGGGAAGGCCTATAGGAGGATATGTGATTTTAATAAGGATTTGAAGATGGGGAGAGTGGTGGTCTTCATATATGGAGAGGGAGGGAGTTCTAGGTCAGAGGGAGGATGTGCCCAGGGATCGACAGCAAGAGAGATGAGACTGAAGTAGGGTGGGTAGGTTGGCATTGGAGGATGAAGAGTGCGGGCTGGGTTGGAATGGCAAATCGGTGAGTAAAACAGGAGAGGGCGAGCTGAATGCGTGCTTTAAAGCCAACGGTAAAAGCGTTTCTGTTTGATGCACACAGAGGTTCTTGAGGAGTGGGGAAACATGGGCTGAATTTCTTTTCTGAAAAATGATCCAGGCAGTAAAGTACGGACTGGAGTGGGGAAAGACAGGAGGGAGGGAAGTCAGCAAGGAGGCCGAAGCAGTGATAAAGGCAGGAAAGGATATTCATTCATTCATTCAATCGTATTTATTGAGCGCTTACTGTGTGCAGAGAGCACTGTACTAAGCGCTTGGGAAGTCCAAGTTGGCAACATACAGAGACGGTCCCTACCCAACAGTGGGCTCACAGTCTAGAAGGGGGAGACAGAGAACAAAACAAAAACATATTAACAAAATAAAATAAATAGAATAAATATGAACAAATAAATAAATAAATAAATAAATAGAGTAATATGTGCTTGGATCAAGGTAGTGGCAGTTTGGATGCAGAGGAAAGGGTGGATTTGAGTGATGCGGACACTTCCCAAGCGCTTAGTACAGTGTTCTGCACACAGTAAGCGCTCAGTAAATACAATTGAATGAATGAAGAACCAACAGGATTTGGTGACAGATTAAATACGTGGATTGAATGACGGAGAAGAATTGAGGAAAATGACAAGGTATGGGTTTAGGAGACAGGGAAGATAGTGGTATTGCCTATACTGACGGGAAATACAGGGAAAGGGTGGGGTTTGGGTGGGAAGATGAGTTCAGTAGTATTTATTGAGCGCTTACTGTGTGCAGAGTTCTGTTTTGGACGTGTTTAGTTAGCAGGATAATTGGGTAGAGATGTCCTTGTATCTACCCGAATGCTTAAAACAGTGCTTGGCACAGAGTAAGTGCTTAACAAATACCATCATTATTATTATTATTAAGTGCTTAGTACAGTGCTCTGCACACAGTAAGCGCTCAAAAAATGATTGAATGAATGACTGTCCTAAAGGTAAGTGGAAATATGAGGCTGCGGAGAAGGAGAGGTGCATTTGGGAATCTTCCATGTAGAAATGGTAGTTGAAGCCATGGGAGCAAATCAGCTCTCCAAAGGAATGGGGGCAGATGGAGAATTGAAAAACCCAGAACTGACCTTAGAGGGACTCTCACATTTAAGGAGTGGGAGACAGGAGGAGGAGGAGGCCGTGAAAAAGACTGAGATTGAGCAGCCAGAGAAACAGGAGGAGAAGCAGGAGAGGATGGTATCAGTGAAGCCAAGGTTGGATAATGCTTCAAGGAGAAGGGGGTGGTCCAGAGTACCCAAGGCAGCTGAGAAGTCGAGGAGGACTCAGATGGAGAAGAGGCTGTGAGCCCCATGTGGGACACGGAGGGTGTCCAACCTGATTAATCTGAATCGACCCCAGCCCTTAAAATAGTGCTCAACACATAGAAAGTGCTTAATACCGTAACAATAATAATAATAATAATAATACAGGGCCGGTCGGATTTGGCAAGAAGAAGGTGACCTTAGAGAGGGCGGTTTCTGTGGACTGAAGGGGGCAGAAACCAGATCGGAGGGGATCAAGGAAAAACTGGAGGGGAGGAGATGGAAGCAGTGGACGTGGGCACCTCGCCCAACTAGTTTGGAGAGCAATGCTAGGCGGGAGACGGGGCAATACCTGGAGGAAGCCATGGAAGGGGTCTTTTTAGG
Source organism: Tachyglossus aculeatus (assembly GCF_015852505.1). Lineage (NCBI taxonomy): Eukaryota > Metazoa > Chordata > Mammalia > Monotremata > Tachyglossidae > Tachyglossus > Tachyglossus aculeatus. The sequence continues at coordinate 49,099,606 of NC_052069.1, read as the reverse complement.
TGGGGAGAGACATGAGCATGTTTGAAAGCAGTGGGGAAGAAGCCGCTGGAGTATGAATGCTTGAAGACAGCAGTCCGGGAGACAAGGAGAGAGGGGGCGAGTGTTCGGATACGGGATGAGGTCAGAAATGCAGGAGTCGGGAGGAGAATTTGAGAGGAGGCGGGAAAGCTCTTGCAATACTGTCGGGAAAGACGGGTGAGTCAGAGGGTGAAGGACGGAGAGAAGCAGGGGAGGTTTTAGGGAGATCACACTGGATGGCTTCAATTTTCTCAAAGGAGGCAGCCAGGTCATTAGGGAAAAGGGATGACAGGGGTGGAGGGGGAAGGGAGGGAGAGACAGAGGGTTTGATCCACACTGCAAAATTACTTGGATTCAGTGAGTTGGCATGATTGACCATGGGGCTCATATAATAATAATAATAATAATAATAATAATAATAATAATAATAATAATGGCATTTGTTAAGCGCTTACTATGTGCAAAGCACTGTACTAGTAGAAGCAACATGGCTTAGTGGAAAGGGCACAGCTTAGGAGTCAGAGGTGGTGGGTTCTAATCCCGTCTCTGTCACTTGGCAGCTGTGATGTTTGGCAAGTCACTTAACTTCTCGGTGCCTCAGTTACCTCATCTATAAAATGGGGATTAAGACTGTGAGCCCCAAGTGGGACAACCTGATTACCCCATATCGACCCCAGCGCTTAGAACAGTGCTCGGCACACAGTAAGCGCTTAACAAATACCAACATTAGTATTATTGAGTGCTTGCTATGGGCGGAGCACTCTGCTTTTCAGACTGGTCTCTCTAGACTGTGAGCCCACTGTGCCAAGGGATTGCCTCTATGTGCTGCACTATACTTCCCAAGCGCTTAGTACAGTGCTCTGCACACAGCAAGTGCTCAATAAATGACTGAATGAATGAGTGAATGAATCTAAGGAACATTCCTCAGAAATTACTATGAACTCTCTATAACATAGAAGCGTCTTTCTTTAAAACCATTTCAAATGCTAAGAGGAATTTAAAATGGATAATTGGTGCCATAAAGTATTTTTTTTCGCTATCTATAAAATGGAATAAATAGCCCATTCATTCAACTGTATTTATTATGTGCTTACTGTGTGCAGAGTACTGTACTAAGCGCTTGGAAGAGTACAACATAACAATAAACAGACCCACAAAAACTGTGCTCCTTTGCACGTTAAACACAGTTGCATAAGAAACTGGCTTATTTTCCCTAAGACAGTGAAAAAAAGAGGAAAAACAATTTTACTAGGCCTGAATTGGCATTCTCTGGCAGGCAAGAAAAACCTGCTAAACTACAAAGAATAAGGAAAGGCATGATTTGCCCTCCTTGATTAAACAGCAGATAGTATATCTAATTACCTGGCTACCAAGGAAGACATGCATAAGGTCAGTTAAATACTCCACCCTAAACTCTTCCAAGTTTTCACAAGTCATGACGGAAGATCATTTTTCTTTCACTACCAGGATGCTACTTTGAGAACTCTGAATTTAAAGAGTTACACTCTTTACTCCATTATTTATAACTATTGGTTTAAAGCTGTTCGATTCATCCCACTTTAGTCTCCGAAGCTTAAATCAATCAGTGGCATTTATTGAGTGCTTACCATGTGCAGAGCACTGTACTAAACACTTGGGAGAGTACACTCTACCAGAGTTGGTAGACATGTTCCCTGCCCACAAGATGCTTTCACTCAATCAACCGTACTTACTGAGCGCTTCCTGTGTGGAGAGCACCGTGCTAAGTGCTTGGGAGAGTAGTCTTGGGCTAAATGCATTATTTTTCAGTCTTTCCCCTTCCCCTTAAAAGTTGAATTTGCTCTGCAGATATTTTTCTCCATATGAAGACACTTTCAAACCTGTTTAGACTGGGTAGGGGACAACTAAAACCTTTGATTTCCCACCCTATTTATTCTTCAAACTTCGTCTAACACCACACGACTTATAACTCTGCATCAGCCGTGTACCGATCAATCACACTTACCGAGTGCTTACTGTGTGCAGAGCACTCTACAAGGTGCTTGGGAGAGCCCAACACAACAATAAAACAGACACATTCCCTGCCCACAATGAGCTACACTCTAATTTTAGAAATTCTACAAAATTCCTTCTCTAGATTTCTGATTTTCTTACCACCTTACGAACACTAATGAAACACTGTAAAACGTTTTGTAACACTGTTGCACTATTATTGCTAAACTCCTTTCCCATCAAGTCAGAGTTTGAACAGTCTTTGCTGAGGCCGGTCTGTATTTTTACAGTGCTCTGCACACAGTAAACGCTCAATAAATACGACTGAATGAATGAAAGAATATTTTCGAGCGGGGGCTTGCAAAGAAAATTTTCCTGTGGCTACACTTGGGACTGTCTCGATAGCACAGGGGCTGTGACACTGTAAAATTGGTCTAATGATGAAATCTATCACGAACCCAAGAGGCTTTTTCAGTATCTTAAAATACAGTCTGCAGCTTTTTGCTGACCACCTTCTTTTTTTCCAGATTAACTCTGCGAGAGAATCTTTGGCTGGCTCCAGTCGGAAACAGTGAGGAGTCCTTTCTCTGAACACTAAACATTGAAGCAATGCTCTAAGATAAAGAACCTCACCATCCAAGGCCAAGTTTTCTTACTCAAATGTTGGCACATTTCCCTTGACTGGAATGCTCCAAACATGTTTGTAACTGATTTGTACTCCTAGGGGCCGGGGGGAAGGAACCGATCTCAGAGTGTCTCTCTTCTGCTTTCGTCTTTTATATGGCACCTGCCAAAGGAAACTTTGTAGGCTTTAAGAACTCGGAACTCTCTGCTTGGCCTAAGCAAATCACTCTGGGGTTCACGACTAAGTAAATAGTAGAGGACTGAGGTATTATGTAATAGCCAATCCACTCTCCTAGATGTGGATCATCTCCCCTCTCCTCCTTGTCAACTTATCCGTGGCTTCAGACTTGGAGGACTGCAGATGTCACAGGAGAGAGGGTCCAAAAAGATGGTAATGACATAAGAGGAAACCTCAGAGTACAGTAGACAAAGCATTGGACTAGTTTTTAGACTGACCAAACTAATTATACGTGACCTAATGCAAACTATAAAATGGGGGTGATAATACCTACTCCTCTCTACTGCTCGGGGCAAGCATTACGCAACAGTAAATGACAGCAAATGCTGGGCAGGGAATGTGTCTGCCCTATTATTTTGTACTTCCCCAAGTGCTTACTACAGTGCTCTACACACAGTAAACACTCAATACGATTGATGCTAAATGCAAATCATAGTGGTTCTTAGTGCTGCACTTGATTCTTTAACTGGGCTCAATTCTTCCATAAGCGGAAATTCAGGCTCTAGTGAACGGCAGCCCTTCAAAATTGTGGAACGATAAAGCCCTCACTGGCATTAAAACTAAAAAAAAAAAAAAATCTGGGTCAGCCAAGACCCGATTCTATTTTTCCCATAAACAAGTATCCCCACTCCACATCCAATTTATCAAGTTATCTCACAAGTAACTTCTGCCTGTGAGTTGTTCCCTACAGAAATCTCATCCTCTAAAGAGACAGATAGTCTAATCAAAGTTCTAACACTTCCCACAATAACCCTCTTAATCCACCCTTCTTCCATCCCTTCCCAAAACTACCCTGTTTTGGAGGGGGGTTTTGGCAAGTTTTCGTGTTGAATCCAAAGTTCTTCCCATATCCTAATTCCAAAACCTGAAGAAGTTAAAATGTACACAACATCAGAGCAAAAGTTACTGCCCTCGAATCCTTTTTTCTGAGTGGAAAAGTTACCGGCGTGTTTTCAGCCATTAAATGGCTGTGTGGGTCGAGGTTTTATGTGTTGAGGAGATGAATGAGAAGGGCACAGATTTTGGCTGGGAATTCTGTCTGGGTTTCAGGGAAGTGGATTTGGGCTTGTTCTCATCTAGGAAGTGGTTGACTTTCACCTTTCACCTACATAAGGACACCAGGAACCTGGAGAGGAAGATAAATTTCATGGAAAATAGATTTAGCCTGGCATGGCTCTCTCCCCCTCTTGACTGCAAACCTCTGTGGGCAGGGAACGGGACTGCTAATTCTGTTGGATTGTATCCTCCCAAGCATTTAGTACGGTGCTCTCAGCTGTGTGACTTTGGGCAAGTCACTTAACTTCTCTGTGCCTCAGTTATCTCATCTGTAAAATGCGGATTAAGACTGTGAACCCCACGTGGGACAACCTGATCACCTTGTAACCTCCCCAGCGCTTAGAACAGTGCTTTCAACACAGTAAGCGCTTAATAAATGCCATTATCATCATCATCATCATCATCATCCTCTAAACCGTACGTTCGCTGTGAGTTAGGGAACCCGTCCACCGACTCGGTTACGTGAGCTCATTGTGAGCAGGGATTGTCTCTGTTTGTTATAGTGTACACTCCCCCAAGTGCTTAGTACAGTGCTCTGCACACAGTAAGCGCTAGGCAAATATGATTGATTGAATGAATGAATAAATACTGTCCCAAGCGCTTAGGACAGTGCTCTGCACCCCAAAAAAGTGCTCAATAAATACCGCTGAATGATGGCTTTGCATAGCCAATTTACAAAGGGGGTCCGAGGGGCTCCAGGCCTGCTGGCCGGTGCTGTCCTTCCTCCTGGGAAGGGTAGGGGGGTGGACAGCTTGAGTGATTGACAGCTCATCATGCCAACTTTGACAAGGACGGGGACACCCCCCCCCCCCCCCCGCACCTTCACCCCCCTGGCCCAGCCTGGGGGAGCATGATAGGGGTGGGGGGAGAGGGATGGGAGAGGGGGGAGATGGGGAGGCGGAGATGGGAAGGGGGAGATGGGGGGACGGGGAGTGGGGGGGAGGGAGAGATAGGAAGGAGGAAATGGGAAGGGGGAGATGGGGGGATGGGGAGTGGGGGGAGGGGATGATGATGATGATGTCATTTATTAAGTGCTTACTATGTGCAAAGCACTGTTCTAAGCACTAGGGAGGTTACAGGGTGATCAGGTTGTCCCACATGGGGCTCACAGTCTTAATCCCCATTTTCCAGATGAGGTAACTGAGGCATTGAGAAGTGAAGTGACTTGCCTGCCCCAAGTCACACAGCTGACAGTTGGCAGAGCCGGGATTGGAACCCATGACCTCTGACTCCAAATCCCGGGCTCTTTCCATTGAGCCATGCTGCTTCTAAGCGTGATGGGGAGATGGGGAGGGGGAGATGGGAAGGGGGAAAGGGGAGATGGAGAAGGGGGAGATGGGGAAGGGGGGATGGAGAAGGGGGAGGTGGGGAAGGGGGGATGGAGAAGGGGGAGGTGGGGAAGGGGGACGGGGGAAAGGGGACGGGGGTAAGGGGACGGGGGATGGGGGAGATGGAGAAGGGGGGAGGGGAAGATGAATAAGGGGGGAGGGGAAGATGGAGAAGGGGGGAGGGGAAGATGGGGAATGGGGGAAGGATAGTCCGTTGTCGGGTAGGGACCATCTCTCTACGTTGCCGACTTGTCCTTCCCAAGCGCTTAGTCCAGTGCTCTGCACACAGTAAGTGCTCAATAAATACGACTGAATGATCGAATGGATATACGTTTGTACACATTTATTACTCTACTTATTCTACTTGTACATATTTATTCTATTTATTTTATTTTGTTAATATGTCGTGTTTCGTTGTCTGTCTCCCCCTTCTAGACTGTGAGCCTGCTGTCGGGTAGGGACCGTCTCTAGATGTCGCCGACTTGTCCTTCCCAAGCGCTTAGTCCAGTGCTCCGCACACAGTAAGCTTTCGATAAATACGATAGAATGAACGAATAAATGTATATAAGCTGGACTATTCTATTTTACTCAGGTATTTATTCTATTGATTTTATTTTGTTAATATGTTTTGTTTTGTTGTCTGTCTCCCGCTTCTAGACTGTGAGCCCGCTGCTGGGTAGGGACCCTCTCTAGATGTTGCCGTCTAGTCCTTCCCAAGCGCTTAGTCCAGTGCTCTGCACACAGTGAGCGCTCAATAAATACGACTGAATGTATACATCGATCGATCAATCAATCGTATTTATTGAGCGCTTACTATGTGCAGAGCACTGTACTAAGCGCTTGGGAAGTACAAATTGGCATCACATAGAGACAGTCCCTACCCAACAGTGGGCTCACAGTCTAAAAGGGGGAGACAGAGAACAGAACCAAACATACCAACAAAATGAAATAAGTAGGATAGAAATGTGCAAGTAAAATAAATAAATGGCTCTGCTTATTTTACTTGTACGTATTTACTATTCTGTTGATTTTACTTTGTTGATATGTTTTGTTTCGTTGTCTCTCTCCCCCGACTAGACTGTGAACCCGCTGTTGGGTAGGGACCGTCTCTCCATGTTGCCAACTTGGGCTTCCCAAGCGCTTAGTCCAGTGCTCCGCACACAGTAAGCGCTCCGTAAGTACGATTGAATGAATGAATGAATGAATGAATGAATGAATAAATGGGGGGGGGGATGGGGAAGGGGGGAAGGGTAGCCCGTTGTCGGGTAGGGGCCGTCTCTCCACGTTGCCAACTTGTCCTTCCCGAGCGCTTAGTACAGTGCTCTGCACACAGTAAGCGCTCAATAAATACCATTAATGAATGAATGAGTGGGGGGGGGGGAGGGTAGCTCTCTACGCTGCCGACTTGTCCTCACAGAATAGGCGCTCAATACATAGCACTGAAGGAAGGAGTGAGGGGACGGGCTGCTCACCCTTGGAGGGCGGAGTCCTGCTGCTGCTGCTGCTGCTGCTGCAGCCGTCGTCGTCGCCGCTGTCGCTGCCTGTGCAGGAGGCAGAGGCCCAGGACGGCCGCACCCACCACGGACGAGCTTCGGGCCGTGAGGTACTTGCTGTAGGCCGCCATGGCTGCCCGGACCCGCCACCGCCGCGGGGCACCATGGGAGCGCCCCGAAGGACGCACGGACGCCCGGGGGCGGGGCCTCCGGGAGGGAGGGGGCGGGGTCGGGGCGCGGCGAGCCTCCCGATTGGCGGGCGGCGGCCGAGACCCCGCCCCCCGCGCGCCGCCGCGGGGCGCCATGGGAGCACCAGAGACGGGAGGGGGGCGTGGCCGCCGTTCGGGGGCGTGGTCAGGGCGCGCTGAGGCTTCCGATTGGCGGACGGCGGCCGAGACCCCGCCCCCCGCGCGCCGCCGCGGGGCGCCACAGAGCGCCGAGAAGGGAGGGGGCGTGGCCGCCGTCCGGGGGGCGTGGTCAGGGCGCGCTGAGGCTTCCGATTGGCGGACGGCGGCCGAGACCCCGCCCCCCCGAGCGCCGCCGCGGGGCACCATGGGAGCATCAGAGAAGGGCGGGGGCGGGGCCGCCGTCCGGGGGGCGTGGTCAGGGCGCGCCGAGGCTTCCGATTGGCGGGCGGCGGCAGAAACCCCGCCCCCCGCGCGCCGCCGCGGGGCACCATGGGAGCACCAGAGAAGGGCGGGGGCGGGGCCGCCGTCCGGGGGGCGTGGTCAGGGCGCGCTGAGGTTTCCGATTGCGGACGGCGGCCGAGACCCCGCCCCGCGAGCGCGGCCGCGGGGCACCATGGGAGCGCCGAAAAGGGCGGGGGACAGGGCCTCCGAGAGGGGGCGTGGTCAGGGCGCGGCGAGCCTCCCGATTGGCGGAGGTTGTCCGAGACCCCCACCCCTGCGCGACACCGCGGGGCACCATGGGAGGGCCGAGAAGGACGGGGGCGGGGGCTCCGAGAGGGGGCGTGGTCAGGGCGCGCTGAGGCTTCCGATTGGCGGGCGGCGGCCGAGACCCCGCCCCCTGCGCGCCGCCGCGGGGCACCTTGGGAGCACCAGAGACGGGCTGGGGGCGGGGCCTCCGGGAGGGGGCGTGGTCGGGGCGCGGCGAGCCTCCCGATTGGCGGAGGTTGTCCGAGACCCCGCCCCCTGCGCGCCACCGCGGGGCACCATGGGAGGGCCGAGAAGGACGGGGGCGGGGGCTCCGAGAGGGGGCGTAGTCAGGGCGCGCTGAGGCTTCCGATTGGCGGGCGGCGGCCGAGACCCCGCCCCCCGCGCGCCGCCGCGGGGCGCCATGGGAGCACCCTCGAAGGGCGGGGGCGTGGCCGCCACTAGGGGGCGTGGTCGGGGCGCGCCGAGGCTTCCGATTGGCTGACGGCGGCCGAGACCCCGCCCCCCGCGCGCCGCCGCGGGGCACCATGGGAGCGCCGAGAAGGACGAAAGGAAGGGGGCGGGGCCTTCGGGAGGGGGCGGGGTCAGGGCACGGCGCGGCTTCCGATTGGCGGACGGCGGCCGAGACCCCCCCCCGCCCCCCGCGCGCCGCCGCGGGGCGCCATGGGAGCGCCGAGAAGGACGGGCGGGCGGGGCCTATTACTCTATTTATTTATTAATGTTACTCTATTTATTTATTTATTACTCTATTTTACTTGTACAAATCTATTCTATTTATTTTATTTTGTTTATATGTTTTGTTTTGTTCTCTGTCTCCCCCTTCTAGACTGTGAGCCCACTGTTGGGCAGGGACCGTCTCTATATGTTGCCAACTCGTACTTCCCAAGCGCTTAGTCCAGTGCTCTGCACACAGTAAGCGCTCAATAAATACGATTGAATGAAGGAATGAATAGTGGACAGAGAATCGGAGTGGGAGTCAGAAGGACCTGGGGTTTAATTCTGCCACTGAAACCTGTCTGCCGCGTGACCTTGGGCAAGTCACGTCACTTCTCTGTGCCTCAGTTCCCTCGTCTGTCAAATGGGGATTAAGACTGTGAGCCCCACGTGGGACAAGGACTGTGTCCAACCCAAGTGGCCTCTACGTCCCCCAGAGCTTAGCACAGTGCCTGGCACAAAGTATGCATATATCCAGACTGAATTGGGCAGGGAACACGTCTGCTAATTCTGTTGTATCGTACTCTCCCTAACACTTAAGTCCAGTGCCCTCACACATAGTAAATGCCCAATACATATCACAGATTGATTGATTGAAACCATTAAAAAAAAAATCCTTCCAGATGGGTTCCTTGAAACCACCCCCAAACACGTGCGACATTTACCTTGCAACATCTGAGACTGGTTACCGATTGCCTCGGCACTTGAGGTTGCTAAGGAGACCATTTATAAACCGAATAAAACGCCTGAGATAATGGGAACCTTCTTGTTCCCACTTCATCCGGCGCTTAGAACAGTGCTTTGCACATAGTAAGCGCTTAATAAATGCCATTATTACTATCCGGTGGCTGAACCTCCTGGCAGTTTGGAAAAAATGATTGAATCTTCTCTGTTTCTTTACAGTGCTTAGCAGTCTTATCTCGCCGCCGACCTCTCACTCACGTCCTGCCTCTGACCTGAAACACCCTCTCTCTTCATATCTGACAATTACTCTCCCCAGCTTCAAAGTCCTCTTGAAGGCACATATCTTGTATATATGTTTGTACATATTTATTTCTCTATTTATTTTACTTGTACATATCTATTCTATTTATTTTGTTTTGTTAATATGTTTGGTTTTGTTCTCCGTCTCCCCCTTCTAGACTGTGAGCCCACTGTTGGGTAGGGACCGTCTCTATATGTTGCCAACTTGTACTTCCCAAGCGCTTAGTACAGTGCTCTGCACACAGTTAGCGCTCAATAAATACGATTGATTGATTGATTGATTGATTGATTGATTGATTTACAGTGCTTAGCAGTCGTATCTCGCCGCCGACCTCTCACTCACGTCCTGCCTCTGACCTGAAACACCCTCCCTCTTCATATCTGACAATTATTCTCCCCAGCTTCAAAGTCCTCTTGAAGGCACATCTCTTGTATATATGTATATACGTTTGTACATATTTATTACTCTATTTTACCTGTACATATCTATTCTATTTATTTTGTTTTGTTAATATGTTTGGTTTTGTTCTCTGTCTCCCCCTTCTAGACTGTGAGCCCACTGTTGGGTAGGGACCGTCTCTATATGTTGCCAACTTGTCCTTCCCAAGCGCTTAGTCCAGTGCTCTGCACACAGTAAGCGCTCAATAAATACGATTGATTGATTCTAAGATGCCTTCCGTGACAAAGCCCTGCTTTGGTCTTCTCCCTCTCCCTTCTGCATCACCTTGACTTGTTTCCTTTATTGATCCCCTCCCGACCCCACAGCACTTATGTACGTATCTGTAATTGTATTTATTTATATTAATGTCTGCCTCCTCCTCTAGACTGTAAGCTCATTGTGGGCAGGGAATGCATATGTCATATTCATTCATTCATTCAATCGTATTTATTGAGCGCTTACTGTGTGCAGAGCACTGTACTAAGCGCTTGGGAAGTACAAGTTGGCAACATATAGAGACGGTCCCTACCCAGCAGCGGGCTTATGACTCAGCAAGAAGAAAAAGTAAGAAAAAAAAGAAGTATATCAACTGAATGGATATAGAAAAAGCTAAATGAACCAGTGGAAAGCATGAAAAGCCAAGAGAGTTAAAGCGAAGGATTCAAATTTTATTTTAAAGAAGAGACATAGGTTTAGTCAAATTACTGATGAGAAGACAGAATCTTGAAAGAAAGACAAAAGACGAAAAAAATACAGAAAATCAATGTAAACCAGAGAAGCAGCATGTCTCAGTGGAAAGAGCACGGGCTTTGGAGTCAGAGATCATGGGTTCAAATCCCGGCTCCGCCAATTGTCAGCTGTGTGACTTTGGGCAAGTCACTTCACTTCTCTAGGCCTCAGTTCCCTCATCTGGAAAATGGGGATTAAGATTGTGAGCCCCCCGTGGGACAACCTGATCACCTTGTATCCCCCCAGCGCTTAGAACAGTGCTTTGCACATAGTAAGCGCTTAACAAACGCCATCATCATCTTCATCATCACCTATGGAGAAATAGAAATTACTGCATACAGTTTAGTTGCCAAAGGAGTAGAAAATGTTGATTATTTATCCGAGTTTTTATTTTTGCCTTTTGACATATGAAATGCCAGGATCATACAGCTATAAAGGACACTCTTCAATAAAAGGATAACAGACGTTCCACGGATGTTCAGCCAGAAGTCTGGCACCCCTCTGAGGCAACACAGTTCACAACCTGACTCGTTAAATGTCAGGCGGACACCTCCCGCTTTAATAGATGTGGGGAAACATCGCCCTTGGAAAATCAAGTTTCCCTGCTTTTCATTCCGGTTCTTTGAAATCGTATGAGAGAGATCTCTGGTTATTGACTCTCGGACTTAAATGCTGTTCCGGTCGTGGGAACAAATAGACGGGGACTTCAACCCCCTCAGAACCTCTTCAAACCCTCGTCTGTAACTGTTGACTCTACACGATTTCCAGAGAAGCAGCGTGGCTCAGTGGAAAGAGCCCGGGCTCGGGAGTCAGTGGGCATGGGTTCAATCCCGGCTCCGCCGATTGTCAGCTGTGTGGCTTTGGGCAAGTCACTTCACTTCTCTGGGCCTCAGTGACCTCATCTGTAAAATGGGGATTGACTGTGAGCCCCCCGTGGGACAACCTGATCACCTTGTAACCTCCCCGGCGCTTAATGATGCGCTTAGCGATTAATAAATGCCATCATTATTATTATATAAGTGCCATGGGGCTGAGATGGGGGGATGAATAAAGGGAGAAAATCAGGGTGATGCAGAAGAGAGTGGGGGAAACTTTTAACTTAGTGCCTCAGTGACCTCATCTGTAAAATGGGGATTGACTGTGAGCCCCCCGTGGGACAACCTGATCACCTTGTAACCTCCCCGGCGCTTAATGATGCGCTTAGCGATTAATAAATGCCATCATTATTATTATATAAGTGCCATGGGGCTGAGATGGGGGGATGAATAAAGGGGGAAAATCAGGGTGATGCAGAAGAGAGTGGGGGAAACTTTTAACTTCTCAGTGCCTCCATTCCCTCATCTGTAAAATGGGGATTAAGACTGTGAGCCCCAAGTGGGACAACCTGATCACCTTGTATCCTCCCCAGCTCTTAGAACAGTGCTTTGCACATAGTAAGTGCTTAACAAATGCCATCATTATTATTATTATTATTATAAGATCACCAGGTTGGACATAGTCTCTGTTCCACATGCTCACAGGGTAAGGAGGGATTCTAGACAGTGAGCCCATTGTTGAGTAGGGACCGCCTCTATATGTTGCTGATTCGAACTTCCCAATCCCTTAGTACAGTGCTCTGCACACAGTAAGCGCTCAATACAGACGATTGAATGAATGAAAAGGGGTAGTATACAACACAGCTTTTGTTCATTACCATCTTCCTCCATATCGATAGAGCTTTTTGCCATTTTTCTGCCAGGGGCACAGGGCAGTGATGAATGACAATGTGTAAGCAGTGTGGTCTAGTGGAAAGAGCAGTGCCCTAGGAGAAAGAGGGCTGGTTTTTGTTTTGTTTTGTTTATGGGTTTTGTTAAGTGAGGTAACTGAGGCCCAGAGAAGTGAATTGACTTGCCCAAAGTCACACAGCTGACAATTGGCGGAGCCGGGATTTGAACCCATGACCTCTGACTCCAAAGCCCGGGCTCTTTCCACTGAGCCATGCTGCTTCCCGTGCTATTGTATTGTCCCAAGCACTTAGTACAGTACTTTGCACACGGCAGACATGTGTCAGACGTTTCTAAGAGCCGGGCTAGACACAAGTTAATCAGGTTGGACACAGTCCCTGTCCCACTTAGAGCTCGATCAATCAATCATCATCATCATCATCATCATCATCAATCGTATTTATTGAGCGCTTACTATGTGCAGAGCACTGTACTAAGCGCTTGGGAAGTACAAGTTGGCAACATATAGAGACAGTCCCTACCCAACAGTGGGCCCACAGTCTAAAAGGGGGAGACAGAGAACAAAACCAAACATGCTAACAAAATAAAATAAATAGAATAGATATGTACAAATAAAATAAATAAACAAATAAATAGAGTAATAAATATGTACAAACATATATACATATATACAGGTGCTGTGGGGAAGGGAAGGAGGTAAGATGGGGGGATGGAGCAGGGGACGAGGGGGAGAGGAAGGAAGGGGCTCAGTCTGGGAAGGCCTCCTGGAGGAGGTGAGCATATTTATCATATCATATCATATTTATTGAGCGCTTACTGTGTGCAGAGCACTGTACTAAGTGCTTGGGAAGTACAAGAAAATGTAAAAAAAAGTAGCAGCATTTCCTTTCAGACTGCTTAAACTTAAAGAAATGTTAATGCACTTATCCAGATGTTGTTAAACGAGCAGCTCAGAAATCCAGGGCCTGATCCACTCTGCTTCGGGTTTACATCATCTTTACATCACTTGGGAAGTGATGGCAATCGTTCATTCCTCCTCCTATCCTCTCACCACCCCCCTTGTTTCCCATTCCCACCTAAATTAAATAAATAATATTTAAAAAACATACACCTCAGTCACTTACAGGGGAATTAAGACCGGGGCGGGCGGGGGGAGTCCACTTCTGATTCCAAGGCTCTTTGAAGGGTCGGTGGGAGGCAGCCCAGCTCTGGCCTTCTGTTGTTAGGGAAAAATGATTTGGGAAAGAGCAAATGGAACCTACTTCAGGTCTTGAATGCTTTTGTGGTGGTGGAGGGGGAAAGGGGGAGAGGGAAAAGAGACTCCATGACTGCCCCCAAGGAGAAGCTCACAATTTTATAGACGAGATAACAGGCGAAGAGAGGTAAAGTGACTCACCCAAGGTCACACAGCAGATAAGTGGCAGAGCAGGAATTAGAACCCACATCCTTTGACTTCCTGGAGTCTAATGGTGATTCTGCCCATGGGTGACCTTGGGCAATTCACTTAACTGGTCTGTGCCTCAGTTCCCTCAACTGTCAAAATGAGCATCAAACCCCTGTTCTCTCTCCTACTTAGACTCTGAGTCCCATGTGGGACAGGAACTGTATCTTTCCTAATTAACTTGCTTCCATGCCAATGTTTAGAAACAGTGTCTGACACACAGTAAACGCTAAACAAATCCCGCAAAACACACAAAAGAAAGGATAGCAGGTGTAGAGCTTGTTTTGGTGGGTTTTTTTTTTCCACTGGAACATAGGAGGACAGAATTCTGGTACCTATTCAACCGGGAACACTGAAATCCACAGAGTAGGTGAATAGGAAAGAGAACGCTTAGGCTGGGAAATGCCAAGTGGAGGGGAGATTTTGTAAATTTCCATTCTGCCTGGCTGGTTATCAGTGTTAAACTTCCCTGGTGCTGTGGAGGTCAGAATGGCCCAGTTTCCCAGCATAGATTTTTTTTTTTTTAATGCTGTTTATTAAACGCTTACTATGTGCCAGGCTCTGTTCTAAGAGCTGGGGTAGACACAACCTAATCATTCATTTATTTGTACTTCCCAAGAGCTTAGTACAGTGCTCTGCACACAGTAAGTGCTCAATAAATACGATTGATGATGATGATGATGATTTATTCAGTTGCATTTATTGAGCACTTACCGTGTGCAAAGTACCGTACTAAGTGCTTAGGAGAATACAATAGCACAGGAAGCACCGTGGCTCAGTGGAAAAAGCCCGGGCTTTGGAGTCAGAGGTCATGGGTTCAAATCCCAGCTCCGCCAATGGTCAGCTGAGTGACTTTGGGCAAGTCACTTCACTTCTCTGGGCCTCAGTTACCTCATCTGTCAAATGGGGATGAAGACTGTGAGCCCCCCGTGGGACAACCTGATCACCTTGTAACCTCCCCAGCGCTTAGAACGGTGCTTGGCACATAGAAAGCACTTAACAAATACCATCATCATTATTATTATTATTATTATCCAACACCCCCTTGACCACCGCATCAGCCTCCTCCCTGACCTCCCTGCCGCCTTCCCCACTATAGTCCTTACTTCACTCTGCTGCCCGGATCATTTTTCTAGAAAAAATGCTCATTTCATGTGTCCCCACTCCTCAAGAACCTCTAGTGGTTACCCACCCACCTCTGCACCAAACAGAAACTCCTTATCATTGGCTTTACTTGTCAGCTGTGTGACTGTGGGCAAGTCGCTTAACTTCTCTGTGCCTCAGTTACCTCATCTGTAAAATGGGGATTAAGACTGTGAGCCCCATGTGGGACAACCTGATCACCTCGTACCCCCCCCAGCGCTTAGTACAGTGCTTTGCACATAGTAGGTGCTTAACAAATGCCATTATTATTATTATTATTTAAAGCACTCAATCCCTTATCCCGCTTTGGCCTTCCGACGCCAACCTACTCACTATCCTTTTATCTCGCCTATCTCGCCACCGACCCCTTATCCACATCTTCCCTTTGACCCTGAACTCCCTCCCCTTACATGTTGGACAGACTTTCGTTCTGCCCCCCTTCAAAGCCCTATTAAAATCACATCTCCTCCAAGAGGCCTTCCCCGACTAAGCCCTCATTTCCCCGACTTCCCCTCAATCAGTCGTATTTATTGAGCGCTTACTGTGTGCAGAGAACTGTACTAAGCTCTTGGGAAGTACAAGTTGGCAACATATAGAGACGGTCCTTTCTGTCCCTCCTTTCT
This sequence comes from Tachyglossus aculeatus, assembly GCF_015852505.1. Classification (NCBI taxonomy): domain Eukaryota; kingdom Metazoa; phylum Chordata; class Mammalia; order Monotremata; family Tachyglossidae; genus Tachyglossus; species Tachyglossus aculeatus. Next base: position 49,084,188 of record NC_052069.1, on the reverse strand, counting down.
GACTCGCCTACGCTCTTAGATCTGTGCCCTTCTGGCACTTGATATTCACCCCACCCTCGGCCCCACAGCACTTAGGCACATATCCATAATTTATTCAAGAAATACTCTTTAAAAAACAAAGATATTTTCCTGTTAGCCACTTACGACTCTTTTCCACTGGTCCTTGGAGATTCCTCCGAAAGGATTGTAACTGCTAGAGCATGAAAGCCGGTTCTGTAGTATAAAACAAATCAGCGCCTAGACTGTAAGCTCCCTGTAGGTAGGGAACATGTCTACCACCTCAGTTGTATTGTGCTCTCTCCAGTGTTAAGTACAGTGCTCTGCACACAGTAAGTGCTTGATCAATGCCATTGATTGTTTAATTGATGACCTCTCTTGACTTGCACACATCTTACTATTTTCCTTTTATCTTTAGGTGTGAGGGAAGAGCATGTGGCCTAATGGATAGAGCACGTTCCTGAGAGTCAGAAGGACCTGGGTTCTAATCCCGGCGCCACTGCTCGTCAACTATGTGCCCCTGGGCACATCGCTTCTTTGTGCCTCAGTTACCTCATCTGTAAAATGGGGACTGTGAGACTCACGCGAGACAGGAACTGCATCCAACCTGATTAGTTTGCATTTACCCCATAGCCTGGTACAGAGTAAGCGCTTAACAAATATCATAAAATACCAAAGAAAAAAAAAAACAAACATGCCCCGAGGAACCTAAAGTTGGTGGCAAAATAGACCCTAAAATCCAGGGACTTCTTCATTCAAAGCCAGATTTCTGGTTGCTTTTCTGTGGTTACACTTAGAGAAGCAGCCTGTCTAGTTGGAAAGAGCACGGGCTTGGGAATCAGGGGTCATGGGTTCAAATCCCAGCTCCGCTACTTGTCAGCTGTGTGAATGTGGGCCAGTCACAACTTCTCTGAGTCTCAGTACCCTCATCTGTAAAATGGGGATCAAGATTGTGAGCCCCACGTGGGACAACCAGATCACCTTGTATTTATGCATTCATTCAATCGTATTTATTGAGCGCTTACTGTGCGCAGAGCACTGTACTAAGTGCTTGGGAAGTACAAGTTGGCAACATATAGAGACGATCCCTACCCAACAACGGGCTCACAGCCTAGGAGACTGTATCCTCCCCAGCACTGAGAACAGTGCTTTGCACATAGTAAGTGCTTAACAAATGCCATCATTATTATTATTATTATTACACATGGCTTCCTGAGCCCCCAACCATCAGGAAAAAGATCCCTGAAAATAAAATGTCCTTGGCGCAGGAAAAGCAGGCCGAGTTGGCCCCAGTTCAGGTGTCCTGGAAGAGCTGCTGTTGTCCATAAGGGTAAAAGAAACAAGATTCGACCGGAGATTTCTAGAGAGCTCTTTAAGCCGGACAAGAAGGATGGCAAATAAAGCAAACAGGGAGGGTGCCAGTGCGCATTCCATAGGTTAGCTCCATGCCAACGAAATTCATAGGACACTACGGGAAATTGTGTGAGCGAGTGAGTGACCTTCGCATAACCCACTGAGATCATGCTTTAAGCGCTGTAAGTGCTGAACAGATACGACTGTATGAATGAAATAGGGAAGCAGCGTGGCCTGGTGGAAATAATAATAATAATAATAATGGCATTTATTAAGTGCTTACTATGTGCAAAGAACTGTTCTAAGAGCTGGGGAGGTTACAAGGTGATCAGGCTGTCCCACGGGGGGCTCACAGTCTTCATCCCCATTTTACAGATGAGGTTAGTGAGGCCCAGAGAAGTGAAGTGACTTGCCCAAAGTCACACAGCTGGCAGTTGGCAGAGTCGGGGTTTGAACCCATGACCTCTGACTCCAAAGCCCGGGCTCTTTCCAATGAGCCCTGCTGCTTCTCTGGGAGTCGGAGGATCCGGGTTCTAAAGTCCGCTCTGCAAATTGCTTACTGTGTGACTGTGGGCGTGTCACTTCACTTCTCTGTGACTCGGTTTTCTCAACTGTAAAATGGGGATTAAATAGCTGTTCTCCTTCCTACTGAGACTGTGAGCCCCATGGGGGCAGGGCCAGTATCCTGAACTAATTTACTTGTACCTGTCCCAGTGCTTAGAACCATATTTGACATACAGAGAAGCAGCATGGCTCCGTGGAAAGAGCCCGGGCTTTGGAGTCAGAGGTCATGGGTTCTAATTCCGGCTCCTCCACATGTCTGCTGTGTGACCTTGGGCAAGTCACTTAACTTCTCTGAGCTTCAGTTACTTCAATCTGTAAAATGGGGATTAAGACTGCGAGCCCCACGTGGGACAACCTGATCACTTTGTATCCCCCCAGCGCTTAGAACAGTACTTGGCACATAGTAAGCGCTTGACAAATGCCATCATTATTATACAGTAAGCCCTTAGCAGATACCATTAAAAAAAAAATCGGGGGTATTTTCCGGAAGTTGATAAATCTCTGACTCGTAAATTCCATTCATTCCATACCTTGATCAATGTTCTGGAACAAGATTCTATCACATACCGTGTATATTCTAGCACAATCTTCCTGGGTCAAGCAGGCGGAAAATCTTTTGCAATTCAGATCTAAAAGTCGACTTGGAAAACATTTCCTGAAAAGTTGTTGAATGGCTAAAAACATATATTTATGCAAAAGACTATTTTCTTGGAGAAGAGAAATAGCGGAGCCTGAGCTGATTGAAGTTCAAGATTTCTTCTCTAGAGATCAAGTTCTTTACGGGCAGGGAACATGTCTGCTAATTCTGTTGTACTCTTCCAAGTGCTTAGTACAGTGAGCTGCACATAGTAAGCGCTCAATCAATACCATTGAATGACTGATCGATTACTAAAAAGGATGATATGGGATTTAATTGAGTTAAATAGTACTAAGTATTCCAGAGAGAAAAGAGACAATGGCACCTATAATAATGGTAATAATAATGACGGTATTTGTTAAATGCTTACTATGTGCCGAGCACTGTTCTAAGCACTGGGGTAGATACGGGGTGATCAGGTTGTTCCACATGGGGCTCACAGTATTAATCCCCATTTTACAGATGAGGTAACTGAGGCATGGAGAACTTAAGTGACTTGCCCAAAGTCACACAGCTGACAATTGGCGGAGCTAGGATTTGAACCCACGACCTCTGCCTCCAAAGCCCGTGCTCTTTCCACTGAGCCACGCTGCTTTATATTAATGTCTGTCTCCCCTCTAGACTATGAGCTTGTTGTGTCTTTTATTGTTGCATCGTACTCTGCCAAGAGCTTAGTACAGTGCTTTGCACACAGTAAGAGCTCAATAAATACAATTGAATGAATGAATAGTAATAATAATAATAATAATAATGTTGGTTTATGTTAAGCACTTACTATGTGCACAGCACTGTTCTAAGCACTGGGGTAGATACAAGACAATTAGGTGTCTCACATGGGGCTCACAGTCTTAATCCCCATTTTACAGATGAGGTAACTGAGGCACAGAGAAGTGAAGTGACTTACCCAAAGTCACACAGCTGACAAGTGGCAGAGCAGGATTAGAACCCACGACCTCTGACTCCCAAGCCCGGGCTCTTTCCACTAAGCCACGCTGCTTCTCCAAGCACAGTGCTTGGTACATAAAGCACATAAATGCCATAATTATCATTATTATTATTATTATTATTACCACACACGCGCACCATAATAACACTTATGGAAATATCTTTATACTCAATTACTTCCTCCTACCCATAATGTATTTGAGAGTCTGTCCTCCCAGCGTGGCTCAGTGGAAAGAGCTCGGGCTTTGGAGTCAGAGGTCATGGGTTCAAATCCCGGCTCCGCCACTTGTCAGTTGTGTGACTTTGGGCAAGTCACTTCACTTCTCTGGGCCTCAGTTCTCTCATCTGGAAAATGGGGATTAAGTCTGTGAGCCCCACGTGGGACAAATTGAGTACCTAGTATCTACCTCAGCGCTTAGAACAGTGCTTTGCACATAGTAAGCGCTTGATAAATGCCATTATAATTATTATTATTATTATTCCCTGCTGGATCAGACCTGGATTCTAATCGATTACTTGTTGTGTGACTTTGGGCAAGTCACTTAACTTCTCTGCGCCTCAGATACCTCAACTGTAAAATGGGGATTAAGACTGTGAGCCCCACGTGGGACAGGGACTGTGTCCAATCTGATTAGCTTGTAGGCAACCCAATATTTTGTACAGTGCCTGGCACATAGTAAGTGCTTAACGAAGACCATGAAAAAAAATGCCAATGATTGATTAATTTAGGATGGGTTCTGATATCGTAGATCTCAAAAGAGGTTTTCGTGCACCAGGTGTTTAGGAGATGGCCTGACGGAAGTTCTGGGTAGTGATGGCAGGCCATTACTGATTGCTTTTGAAGCTCCAAAGACCTCCTGCTTCATTCTGTTGACCTTTTTCACAATGCTGCAGGAACCGGGGGGAGCTGAGATCATGGACTTCAAAGGACGGATGCTGAACCCGGTGAGAAAAGGAAAGGAGAAGCATCGACTGATGGACGCTTTTCAATTATAACTGACTCTGACCCCCCTAAAGCCTTCTCCTCAACTGAACCCCATTTTCCAGTGGTGGATCGGGGAGAGATCGAGCCACCCTCCTCCAAAATTTTCCCCTGGAGAATCACAGTCTCGCCTAATAAAAAGACTCTGTTCTCTGCATTTACAAGAACCCTGGCAGTGTTCCCGTGAACCTGAAAGCAGCTTTGTTCCACGGCTAGCTCAAGGGGCAAATTCCACGTTTGATATTTAATGCATAATCAATGAATGGTCAATACACCCAGTTCTCCTCTGACGTGGGGGGTGGCATTCTTGCGAAACACGAAAGGAGGCCCACGAGTTGCCCACGACTAAAACTGCGTGGCGGTTTGGAAATGAGTCTTCTGACCCCGCGGTGGGCTGGATTGAAAAAGGCTGGCCTTGATGGAAATATGTTTCCAAACTCCCTTATGGTGGTCAATCTAAAATGTGTAGTGAAAACACACAGTGGGGCAGAACTAATTGGGGGGGCGGGGGTTGTGTGTGTGTGTAAGCATGGCCCAGTGGATAGAGCACCAGCCTCAGAGTCAGGAGGACCTGGGTTCGAATCTCGGCTCCACCACTTGTCTGCTGTGTGACTTTAGGCAAGTCATTTCAGTTCTCCAGGCCTCAGTTCCCTCATCTGTAAAATGGGGGTTAAGAGTGCGAGCCCCACGTGGGGCAGGGACCGTGTCCAATCCAATTTGCTTGTATCCACCCCTGTGCCTGGCACATAGTAAGCGCTGAACAAATACCACAGTTATTTTCGTTATTATTATTGAGAATGGAGACCATGCTTATCAAGCTCACTGTGGGCAGGCAACGTATCTCATCATCATCATCAATCGTATTTATTGAGCGCTTACTATGTGCAGAGCACTGTACTAAGCACTTGGGAAGTACAAATATCTGTTTATTGTTGTACGGTATTCGCCCCAGTGCTTAGTACAGTACTTGGCACACAGTAATTGTTCAATAAATGTGATTGAGTCAATGAATGAATCAGTGAATGGGAAGATGCTTTCCATGAGTTTGGATTTAACGGAGTGCAAGCCCGTCCAGCCAACAGTCCTTTACGCACTCAACAACATAATGTTGCGGGACATGGTTGTTTTTTGAAGTGCCTGGTGTGGTTTTTAATTCTGCTTCTTGCTATCCTGATCTTTCATTCATTCATTCAACCGCATTTATTGAGCGCTTACTGTGTGCAGAGCACTGTACTAAGCACTTGGGAAGTACAAGTTGGCAACATATAGAGACGGTTCCTACCCAACAGCGGGCTCACAGTCTAGAAGGGGGAGACAGACAACAAAACAGTCCCTCTAGACTGGAAGCCTCTTATAGGAAGGCTTTCTATCAACTCTGTCTTACTGTAATCTCCCAAGCGCTTAGTAGGGTGCTCTGCATGCAGTAATGGCTCAATAAATACTGCTGATTGATTGGTTTCCAGAGCCTCTTCTCTGAAAATTACCCCATTCCTGATGGACTGTGGACCAAGTTGACCACAGCAATCCACTGTTGGTTGCGTGGTTTGAGATTTTGCTACAATTATGCTTAAGAAGCTTCTCCTGCCTCTTTGCTGTCACCCTGTACCTTCAGCTCATCCGAAACGCTACGGCTTTAATCCAGTCGCTTCTCTTACCCTGCCTTGATGACCGTATCAGCCTCCTTGATGACCTCCCAGCCTCCTGCCTCTCCCAAACTCCAGCCCATATTTCACTCTGCTGCACGGATCATTTTTCTACAGAAACGTTCAGGCCATGTTTCCCCATCCCTCAAGAAACTCAGAGCCCTTCAAAACCCTACTGAGAGCTCACCTCCTCCAGGAGGCCTTCCCAGACTGAGCCCCCTACTTCCTCTCCCCCTCCTCCCCCCACCTCACCTCCTTCCCCTCCCCACAGCACCTGTATATATTTATATATGTTTGTATGTATTTATTACTCTATTTATTTTATTTGTACATATTTATTCTATTTATTTTATTTTGTTTTGTTGTCTGTCTCCCCCTTCCCAGAGAAGCAGTGTGGCTCATTGGAAAGAGCCCGGGCTTTGGAGTCAGAGGTCATGGGTTCAAATCCCGGCTCCGCCAATTGTCAGCTGGGTGACTCTGGGCAAGTCACTTCACTTCTCTGGGCCTCAGTTACCTCATCTGTAAAATGGGGATGAAGACTGTGAACCCCCCCATGGGACAACCTGATCACCTTGTATCCTTCCCAGTGCTTAGAACAGTGCTTTGCACATAGCAAGCGCTTAACCAATGCCATCAATATTATCATTATTATTCTAGACTGTGAGCCCGCTGTTGGGTAGGGACCGTCTCTATATGTTGCCAACTTGTACTTCCTAAGTGCTTAGCACAGTGCTCTGCATACAGTAAGTGCTCAATAAATACGATTGAAGAAAGTCCATCGTTTGCCTTTTCACTTTCACATCAAACAGAAATTCCTTACCATCATCTTTAAAAGCAATCACCTTGTCCCCTCTAAACTCACCTCACTACTCCCCTACTACAAGCCAGCCCGCACACTTTGCTTTTCTAATGCCAACCTTCTCACTGTACCACTATCTCATCTATCTCACTGCTGACCTCTCACCCACACTGTGCCTCTGGCCTGGAATACCCTCTTTCCTCATATCTGACAGATGATCACTCTCTTCCAAGAGGCCATCCCTGACTGAGACCTCATTTCCTGTATATATGTATATATGTTTGTACATATTTTTTTACTCTATTTATTTATTTTATTTATTTGTACATATCTATCCTATTTTATTTTGTTAGTATGTTTGGTTTTGTTCTCTGTCTCCCCCTTTTAGACTGTGAGCCCACTGTTGGGTAGGGACTGTCTCTATATGTTGCCAATTTGTACTTACCAAGTGCTTAGTACAGTGCTCTGCACGTAGTAAGCGCTCAATAAATACGATTGATGATGATGATGATGATTTCCTCTTTTCCCTCGCCCTTCTGTGCCACTCTGACTCCCTCCCTTCATCCATCACCCCCTCCCAGCCCCACAGCACTTACGTATATATCTGTAATTAATTTATTTATGTTCGTGGCTGTCTCCCCCTCTAGACTGTGAGCTGGTTGTGGTCAGGGAATGTGTCTGTTTATTGTTGTGAGGTAGTCTCCCAAGCACTTGGTACAGAGCTCCGCACACAGTAAGCACTCAATAAACACAATTGAATGAATGAATGAATGCATGCGTGACTTTGACATCATTTTCTTGGTTATTAAAGAAACAGAGCGGCCTGATGGATAATAATAACGATGGCATTTGTTAAGCGCTTACTATGTGCAAAGCACTGTTCTAAGCGCTGGGGAGGGGAAACAAGGTAATGAGGTTGTCCCATGTGGGGCTCACAGTCTTAATCCCCATTTTACAGATGAGGTAACTGAGGCCCAGAGAAGTGAAGCGACTTGCCCAAAGTCACACAGCTGACGATTGGCAGAGCCGGGATTTGAACCCATGACCTCTGACTCCCAAGCCCGGGCTCTTTCCACTGAGCCATGCTGCTTTAGGATAAAACAATGGCCTTGGAGTCAGAGGCCCTAGGTTACTGTCCTGGCCCTGCCACTTGTCTTCTGTGTGACCTTGGGCAGCTCACTTCACTTCGTTTGCCTCAGTTTCCTCACATGTAAAGCAATACTCATACACCTGTTTTCCTTCCCTCTTAGTCACTCAGTCAATCATATTTACAGATCACTTACTGTCTGGAGAGGACTGGACTACTCTCTTGGGAAAGTACAATATAACAGGAATATTCTTTGCCCTTACAGTCTTAAGGGGGAGACAGACATCATTGATACAAATAAATAAATTACAGACATGTATTTAAGTGCTGTGGGGAGGAGTTGAGGGGATGAATACAGGGAGCAAGTCAAGACAATGCAGAAGGGAGAAGGTGAAGAGGAAAGGAGGACTTAGTCAGAAAAGGCCTCTTGGAGGAGATGGGCCTTCAGTAAGGCTTTGAATGGGGGAGAGGGTAACTGTTTGGCTGATTTGAGGAGGGAGAGGTTCCAGGCCAGAGGTAGGATGTGGGCCAGGAGTCGGCGGCGAGACAGGTTAGATGGAGGAACAGTGAGAAGGTTAGCACCAGAAGAAGTGAAGAGTGCGGGCGAGGATGGAAAAGGAGAGAAGGGAGGTGAGGTAGGAGGGGGCAAGGTGATGGAGAACTTTAAAGCCAATGGTGAGGAGTTTTTGTTTGATATGGAGGTGGATAGGCAACCACTGGAGAGTTTTGATAATCCAGGCAGTAGAGTGAAGTATGGCCTGGAGTGGGGAGAGGTAGGAGGTTGGAAGGTCAGAAAGGAGGCTGCTGCAGTAATCCCGACAGGATAGGATGAGAGACTGTACTAAGGTGGACTGGATGGAGAGGAAAGGGCAGATCTTACAATGTTGTGAAGAACAGACCGACAGGATTTGGTGACAGACTGGATATGGGGGTTGAATGAGAGAGTGGAGTCGAGGATGACGCCAAGGTTATGGGCTTGTGAGACAGGAAGGATGGTTGTGCCATCTACAGTGATGGGAAAGATCAGGAGAGGACAGGGTTTGGGAGGGAAGATAAGGAGCTCTGTTTTGGACATGTTAAGTTTGAGGTGGCAGGAGGACATCCAAGCGAAGATGTCCTGAAGGCAGGAGGAGATGAGAGCCTGGAGAGAGGGAGAGATCAGGGGAGAAGACGTAGATTTGGGTATCATCCTCATAGAGACGGTAGTTGAAGCTGTGGAAAGCAAATGAGTTCTCCAAGGGAATGAGTGTAGATGGAGAAGGGAATTCTGCCATTAGAAACAGAAATGGCCCCTTCCAATGCTCTGAGCATGTCACTCCCCTCCTCAAAAATCTCCAGTGGCTGCCTGTCAACCTGCGAATCAAGCAAAAACTCCTCACTCTCGGCTACAAGGCTGTCCATCCCCTCGCCCCCTCCTACCCCACCTCCCTTCTCTCCTTCTCCAGCCCAACCCGCACCCTCCGCTCCTCCGCCGCTAATCTCCTCACCGTTAGGCCTCGTTCTTGCCTGTCCCACCGTCGACCCCCGGCCCACATCCTTCCCCTAGCCTGGAATGCCCTCCCTCCGCACATCCGCCAAGCTAGCTCTCTTCCTCCCATCAAAGCCCTACTTAGATCTCACCTCCTCCTGGAGGCCTTCCCAGACTGAGCTCCCGTTTTCCTCTCCTCCTCCCCATCGCTCCCCCCTCTGCCTTACCTCCTTCCCCCCCGTGGGCAGGGAACATTTTTGGTTTTGCTTGTTTTTTTCTTTTATGCAACTTGTGAAGTATTTTCTATGTGCAAGACACCTGGGTAGACAGAGGATAATCAGAATGAACACAGACCCTGTCCCACATGGAATTTACTGTCTAAATAGATGGAGGAGAATTTAATCCCTATTTTACAGATGAGGTAACTGAGGCACAGAGGAGGTTAGTGGCCCATCCAAGATCACACAGCTGGCAAGTGGTGGAGCCAGAATTGGAACCCAGGTCCTCTGAGTCCAAGGTCCATGCTCTTTCCACTACCATTGATTGATGGACTGATTGATTGATTCTGGAGGCTAAGTTTGATTGCCCTGAGTGGAGAATCAAGATCCTTAGGTGACTGCGTAATAAAATGACTTAGTGTCAGAACTGAAAGCATCTTAAAGACTGTCTCCCAAAATTCCCAGGCTATGGAAAAAGTGCAGCCTTATTTCCTGCTTGAAGGATCTAGAAACTGAAGTTAGAATCCACTTTGGTCCTCTGTGAATTTATTCACATTGGTCCTCTGTGGAAAGTACAATTCAGCAATAGAAAGACTATCCCTGCCCCCAAAAGGCTTACAGTCTTCAGTATAGAGGTCTTGTTGTTGTTATATGCAAGTCTCCTGTGTCTGCTTTTTGTTTGTATTTTTAATGGCAATAGTTTTTTTAATGGCATTTATTAAGTGCTTACTGTGTGCAAAGCACTGGTCTAAGCGCTGGGGAGGTTACAAGGTAATAATAATAATAATAATAATAATAATGGCATTTATTAAGCGCTTACTATGTGCAAAGCACTGTTCTAAGCGCTGGGGAGGTTACAAGGTGATCAGGTTGTCCCACAGGGGGCTCACAGTCTTAATCCCCATTTTACAGGCAAGGTAACTGAGGCCCAGAGAAGTTAAATGACTTGCCCAAAGTCACACAGCTGACAATTGGCAGAGCCGGGATTTGAACCCACGACCTCGGACTCCAAAGCCTGGGCTCTTTCTACTGAGTCACACTGCTTCTCTAATTATTCATTCATTCATTCAATCGTATTTATTGAGCACTTACTGTGTGCAGAGCACTGTACTAAGCACTTGGGAAGTACAGGCTGGCAACATATAGAGACAGTCCCTACCCAACAGCAGGCTCGCAGTCTAGAAGGGGGAGACAGAGAACAAAACAAAACATATTAACAAAATAAAATAAATAGAATAGATATGTACAAGTAAAATAAATAGAGTATACAAACATATATACATATATACAGGTGCTGTGGGGAGGGGAAGGAGGTAAGGCGGGGGGGTGGAGAGGGGGAGGAGGGGGAGAAGAAGGAGGGGGCTCAGTGTGGGAAGGCCTCCTGGAGGAGGTGAGCTCTCAGTAGGGCCTTGAAGGGAGGAAGAGAGCTAGCTTGGCGGATGGGCAGAGGGAGGGCATTCCCGGCCAGGGGGAGGACGTGGGCCAGGGGTCGACCGCGGGACAGGTGAGAAAGAGGTCCAGTGAGGAGGTTAGCGGTGGCAGAGGAGTGGAGGGTGCGGGCTGGGCTGGAGAAGGAGAGAAGGGAGGTAAGGTAGGAGGGGGTGAGGTGATGGACAGCCTTGAAGCCCAGGGTGAAGAGTTTCTGCCTGATGAATTAATTAATTTGCCTAATTAATTAATTAAGTTCTCACTGTGTGCCAGGCACTGTACTAAACTGGAGTAAAGATGAATCAGCAACATACAGCTACATGTCCTACAGAGAGCTCAGAGTCTAAACCCCCATTTTACAGAACAGGGAACAAAGGCCCCGAGAAGTGAATAGACTTGACCAAGGTCACCCAGAAGCCAAGTGGAGGAGCTGGAACTAGAACTCAGGTCCTGCTGTCTCCCAGGCCCGTGTTCTACCCACTAGGCCACGCTGCTTCCACGGAGGGAAAGGGGGAAAGTGAGGAAGGGCAGAATGGCTCATTCTCCTCCTTCGTCTCCCCTTCGTCCCCCTCTCTATCCCCCACATCTTACCTCCTTCCCTTCCCCACTGCACCTGTATATATGTATATATGTTTGTACATATTTATTTCTCTATTTATTTATTTATTTTACTTGTACATAGCTATTCTATTTATTTTATTTTGTTAGTATGTTTGGTTTTGTTCTCTGTCTCCCCCTTTTAGACTGTGAGCCCACTGTTGGGTAGGGACCGTCTCTCTATGTTGCCAACTTGTACTTCCCAAGCGCTTAGTACAGTGCTCTGCACACAGTAAGCGCTCAATAAATACGATTGATTGATTGATTCTCGACTATTTATTTATTTATTTTACTTGTACATATCTATTCTATTTATTTTATTTTGTTAGTATGTTTGCTTTTGTTCTCTGTCTCCCCCTTTTAGACTGTGAGCCCACTGTTGGGTAGGGACTGTCTCTATATGTTGCCAATTTGTACTTCCCAAGCGCTTAGTCCAGTGCTCTGCACATAGTAAGCGCTCAATAAATACGATTGATGATGACTAGATGATGCTAAGGTGATGCAGGTGTTGACTGAAGGAAGGCTATTAGCCCTCCAACAGCAGGGAGAGGCCCTTCAGGAGGCTGAGAAAAGGAGAAAACGGCGGCTTCCTACGCTCCATGACAAGCCACACGATGGTGCCAGAAGATTTTCTTTAACGCCCCTGTGACTGGAATTCACTCATCCATTCATTCAATCGTATTTATTGAGCGCTTACTGTGCGCAGAGCACTGTACTAAGCGCTTGGGAACTACAAGTTGGCAACGTACAGAGACGGTCCCTACCCAACAACGGGCTCACAGTCTAGAAGGGGGACACAGACAACAAAACAAAACATGTGGACAGGTGTCAAGTCGTCAGAACAAATAGAAGTAAAGCTAAATTCATTCATTCATTCATTCAATCGTATTTATTGAGCGCTTACTGTGCGCAGAGCACTGTACTAAGCGCTTGGGAACTATAAGTTGGCAACATATAGAGACGGACCCTACCCAACAACGGGCTCACAGTCTAGAAGGGGGAGACAGACAACAAAATAAAACATGTGGACAGGTGTCAAGTCGTCAGAACAAATAGAAGTAAAGTTAAATTCATTCATTCATTCAATCGTATTTATTGAGCGCCTACTGTGCGCAGAGTACTGTACTAAGCGCTTGGGAACTACAATTTGGCAACACGCAGAGACGGTCCCTACCCAACAACGGGCTCACAGTGTAGAGGGGGGAGACAGACAACAAAACAAAACATGTGGACAGGTGTCAAGTCGTCAGAACAAATTGAAGTAAAGCTAGATGCACATCATTAACAAAATAAATAGAATAGTAAATATGTACAAGTATAATAATAGAGTAATAAATCTGTATAAACTTGGTAACCATGTGTTTTTTAGAAGGGGAATGACAGGACTTGCAGGTAATAGTAATAATGATGGTACTTGTTAAGCGCTTACTATGTGCAAAGCACCGTTCTAAGCACTGGGGAGGTTACAAGGTGATCCGGTTGTCCCACGGGGGGCTCACAGTCTTAATCCCCATTTTACAGATGAGGTAACTGAGGCACGGAGAAGTGAAGTGCCTTGCCCAAAGTCACACAGCTGACAGTTGGCGGAGCTGGGATTTGAACCCATAAGAAATAGTATTTTGAATATTCGATGAATGACAAAGACATATGACTGCCACACAGGCATTATTTTTGCAGGAGATCATACGGCATGATGTGTGACTTTGGGCAAGTCACTTCACTTCTCTGGGCCTCAGTTCCTTCATCTGTAAAATAGGGATTAAGACTGTGAGCCCCACGAGGGACCACCTGATCACCTTGTAACCTCCCCAGCACTTAGAACAGTGCTTTGCACACAGTAAGCACTTAATAAATGCCATTATTGTTATTATTATTATTATTATTATTATTATTATTATGTGGCAGAGAAGCAGCATGGCTTAGTGGAAATAGCATGTCTCTGGGAGTCAGAATCCCAGATTCCACTACTTAGCTGTATGACTTTGGGCAAGTCACTTAGCTTCTCTGTGCCTCAGTTACCTCATCTGTAAAATGGGGATTAAGACTGTGAACCCCATGTGGGACAACCTGATAACCTTGTATCTATCCCAGCGCTTAGAACAGTGCTCGGCACATAGCAAATACCATTATTATTATTATTATTATTATTATTATTATTATTATTATAGGTGCAATAATCTCTTTCCTCTCTGGAATACTTAGTACTATTTAACTCAGATAAATCCCATACCATCCTTTTGTGTAATCGAGCCCCATGTGGGACAGCTTGATTACCTCCCAATTAATTAGTTAATTAATTAGAGAAGCAGCGTGGCTCAGTGGAAAGAGCCTGGGCTTTGGAGTCAGAGGTCATGGGTTCATATCCTGACTCCCCCACTTGTCAGCTGTGTGACTTTGGGCAAGTCACTTAACTTGTCTGCGCCTCAGTTACCTCATCTGTAAAATGGGGATTAAGACTGTGAGCCCCCCGTGGGACAACCTGATCACCGTGTAACCTCCCCAGTGCTTAGAACAGTGCTTTGCACATAGTAAGTACTTAATAAATGCCATCATTATTATTATTACCATGCTTCTATCCCAGAGCTTAGAACAGTGCTTGACAGTAAGCGCTTAACAAATACCATCATCATTGTATCCCCCCCAGTGATTTGCACATAGTAAGTGCTTAACAAATGCCATTATTATTATTATTATTATTATTATTATTATTATTATTATTATTATTATTATTATTATTATCATTATTAGAAAAAGAGAAGCACCATGACCTAATGAGGCCTGGGATCAGAAGGCTCTGCCTTTTGTTTGCTGTGTGACCTTGGACAAGTCACTTCACTTCTCTGAGCCTCAGTTCCTTCATCTGTAAAATGAGGATTAAGACTGTGAGCCCTCTATAGGACAGGGACCATGTCCAACCTGCTGTGTGAGCTTGGGAAAGTCACTTCACTTCTCTGTGCTTCAGTTTCCTCAACTGTAAAATAGGGATTAAATACCGTATCAATCAATCAATCAATCAATCAATCGTATTTATTGAGCGCTTACTGTGTGCAGAGCATTGTACTAACTGCTTGGGAAGTACAAGTTGGCAATGTATAGAGACGGTCCCTACCCAACAGTGGGCTCACAGTCTAAAAGGGGGAGACAGAGAACAATACCAAACATACTAACAAAATAAAATAAATAGAATAGATATGTACAAGTAAAATAAATAAAAATAGAGTAATAATAAATAAATAGAGTAATATAAATAGAGTAATACCATATCTCCCTCCTATGTAGACTGTGAGCTCCATAAGGGACAGGGACAATCTTTGACCTGATTAACTTGTAACTACCCCAGTCCTTAGAACAGTGCCTGGCACATAGTAAGTGCTTAACAAATGCCGCAATTATTATTATTATTGTGTAACCCATACATTCATTCATTCAATCATATTTATTGAGCACTTTCTGTGTGCGGAGAACTGTACTAAGCATTTGGGAGAGTACAATATAACATTAAACAGACACATTCCCTGTGGTATGCAGGAAGGGGGAGGGCTGAGAGGGGCTGAGAAGACAGGGTAGGGCTCAGAGAAGCAGCATGGCTCAGTGGAAAGAGCACGGGCTTGGGAATCAGGGGTAGTGGGTTCTAATCCCACCTCCGGTACTTAGCTGTGTGACTTTGGGCAGGTCACTTCACTTCTCTGTTCCTCAGTTATCTCATCTGTAAAATGGGGATCAAGACTGTGAGCCCCACGTGCGACAACCTGATTCCCTTGTATCTCCCCCAGCGCTTAGAACAGCACTTGGCACATAGTAAGCGTTTAACAAATGCAATGCTAAACTATGTGATTTCCCACCATTTTACAAAAGGCAACCCATGGAAATGAACAGATTTTCAGCTGTACCACAGTGCTGATAGCCATCTTCAGACCTGCCTAAAGTGAAGCCTGAAAACTAATAAACATTAAATCAATTAATTGCACCATTAAATCATTTTTAAAAGACAAATAAATGAGCAATAAAAGGGACCCAAATTACATGTTCAAGTAGTTCTACTCTTAATTTTAGATATTTACTTACGGAGTTTAATGAGAGATTTTTATTGAAGACGAAACCACGTGGGATGATGAAAGGTAGAAACAGATACTGATCGACGTATTATTTGGAAATACGGGGCCTTAACGTGTTGGAGCTCCAAACCAAGATACTTAATGGCCATCTGCAGAGCTGTAGTTTCACATCCTGCGTCTTCTCCATTCCTTAGCCTTTCTGAGGCCTCTCTGAAGGCCTCAAACTTAGACCACCAAAAGTGCATTACGGGCCAGAAGGCATTCAGTCAGTCAGTCAGTCGGTCCTACTGATTGAACACTTACTGTGTTTAGGGCACTGTGCTTAGTGCTTTGGAGAGTACAATATGATATTATAACAGAAACATTCCCTGCCCACAATGAGCTTACGGTCTAGAGGGAGAGACATCATCATCATCAATCATATTTATTGAGTGCTTACTATGTGCAGAGCACTGTACTAAGCACTTGGGAAGTACAAATTGGCAACATATAGAGACAGTCCCTACCCAACAGTGGGCTCACAGTCTAAAAGGGGGAGACAGAGAACAAAACCAAACATACTAACAAAATAAAATAAATAGAAGAGATATGTACAAGTAAAATAAATAAATAAATAGAGTAATAAATATGTACAAACATATACATATATACAGGTGCTGTGGGGAAGGGAAGGAGGTAAGATGGGGGGGATGGAGAGGGGGACGAGGGGGAGAGGAAGGAAGGGGCTCAGTCTAGGAAGGCCTCCTGGAGGAGGTGAGCTCTCAGCAGGGCCTTGAAGGGAGGAAGAGAGCTAGCTTGGCGGATGGGCAGAGGGAGGGCATTCCAGGCCCGGGGGATGACGTGGGCCGGGGGTCGATGGCGGGACAGGCGAGAACGAGGTACGGTGAGGAGGTTAGCGGCGGAGGAGCGGAGGGTGCGGGCTGGGTTGGAGAAGGAGAGAAGGGAGGTGAGGTAGGAGGGGGCGAGGGGATGGACAGCCTTGAAGCCCAGGGTGAGGAGTTTCTGCCTGATGCGCAGATTGATTGGTAGCCACTGGAGATTTTTGAGGAGGGGAGAGACAGACATTAATATAAATAAATACAATTACAGATATGTAATATGACGCAGTTTCAACCCCTAGTGGGAGCAACAAGACACAGTGCCCAATTCTGTGGCAGCGACGGACAAGAGGAGCCACCGTGAAAGCAATTCCGGGACACCAGGGATTTGACATCTCTTTGCTGGGCATCGGGAGGGTGCCAGACCTGTCTCAAGGCGGGTAACACAACCTGGCCGTTTAGAGTTGTGCTTCTCTGAGCGACAAGGGGGTGGAAACCATTTGGATGGATGAACAATCTACTCATTAAGGTAATAGCTCATGAAAAAAAAGGCCATAAAACTCATTATTACCAAGTAGCCATGTGGGAAGATGAAAATTGCTGGCATTCTTTTGGCCTAAGCTGCTCCACTTGGCACAAATCGCAGCGTGGGGAGTCTGCAGAGCCGGGGGAATTCCTTCGAATCGAGGGGCTGCCTCCCCCCATCTGCTCCCCGGGGAGTCCGTCTCCCTTTACCAACAGCTCCCTTTTGATGACACTTGAGTGGCTCTGCCTTCTGTCTCATGCGGCTAATGCTCACTTCTGTTCTATCTCAAACATTTTTTGGTCTTAACCCCAGGAGGCGGGAGTTCAGACCGTCCGAGGAAAGCCAAGTTGTTGATTCTCATGTGAGCACGTGCGCACACACACACGCTTGGACACACAAATGCATGCATGCACACAATGACATTTTGTACCTCCTCCCCTCTATCCCAACCCCAGAGGGCCTCAGACATTGCGCATTGTTTTTCATTGCACAGGGGGGCTTTGGTCTCTTGGGGGGCTTTGGCCCTTTGCAACTTATTGTGACCGTCCCACCCGGGGAGGTCTGGGGTTTAGGTGCTTGGGGGTAGTGGTTGCTCTGTCATTTTTTTTATGGTACTTGCTAAGCACTTACTAAATGCTGGGATAGATCCAAGCTAATCAGATTGGGCACAGTCCATGTCCCACCTGTAGCCCAGACAAACTTTTATATTCAGCTATTTTTGTTCAGCCTGTCCTCCCTCCACCCCTTCCGTCCCCCCACCCACCCATCCCTCCTTTAAGATATTAAGCTCCCCCCATACGCCCAGCAATCCTGAGTCCCTCTCCTCCCCATCAGGTAGCCCCAGCCTCCCACAACAGGAAAAGGATAATGGGAGGAGAAAGGGAGGTTGAAAGATTCCTCATGTCAGTCAATCAGTCAATCATATTTAATCCGACAGACAGACAACCACTCTCCCCTGCTTCAAAGTCTTACTAAAGGCACCTCTCCTCCAAGAAGACTTCCCAGACTAAGTCCCATTTTTCCTCATTTCCCACTCCCTGTAGCATCGCCCTGACTTGCTCCCTTTGCTCTTCCCTCCTCCCAGCTCCAAAACACTTATGTACATATCTGTCATTTTATTTATCCCTTTGCTCTTTCCCCCTCCCAGCCCCAAAGCACTTATGTATATATCTGTAATTTATTTATCTATTTATTTATTTAATGTCTGTCGCCCCCTCTATACTGTCAGCTCAATGAGGGCAGGAATGTATCTGTTTGTTGTTATATTGAATCCCCCCAAGCACTTAGTACAGTGCTTTGCACACATTAAGTGCTCAAAAAAATACAATTGAATGAATGAATCTGTAATTGTATTTATTTGTATTGATGTCTTCCCCACTCTAGACTATCAGCAGGGAATGTCACTGTTTATTGTTGTATTTTACTTTCCCAAGTGCCTTGTGCAGAGCACTGTGCCTAGTACAGTGCTCTGCACACTGTGTGTATCCATTCAATTGTATTTATTGAGCGCTTACTGTGTGCAGAGCACTGTACTAAATGCTTGGGAAGTACAAGTTGGCAACATATAGAGATGGTCCCTACCCAACGATGGGCTCACAGTCTATTATCATAATAATAATGATGG
This sequence comes from Tachyglossus aculeatus, assembly GCF_015852505.1. Taxonomy (NCBI): domain Eukaryota; kingdom Metazoa; phylum Chordata; class Mammalia; order Monotremata; family Tachyglossidae; genus Tachyglossus; species Tachyglossus aculeatus. Next base: position 49,065,447 of record NC_052069.1, on the reverse strand, counting down.
TGTTTGTTAAGCGCTTACTATGTGCCAAGTACTGCTACAGAAGCAGCGTGGTTTAGTGGAAAGAGCCCGGGTTTGGGAGTCAGGGGTCATGGGTTCAAATCCCAGCTCCACCAATTATCAGCTGTGTGACTTTGGGCAAGTCACTTAACTTCTCTGTGCCTCAGTACCCTCATCTGTAAAATGGGGATTAAGACTGTGAGCCCCCCGTGGGACAACTTGATCACCTTGTACCCTCCCAAGCGCTTAGAACAGTGCTTTGCACATAATAAGTGCTTAATAAATGCGATCATTATTATTCTAAGAGCTGGGGTAGATACAAGGTAACCAGATAGCCCCACGTGGGGGTCACAATCTTAATCCCCATTTTACAGATGAGATAACTGAGGGACAGAGAAGTCAAGTGACTTGTGAGATAACTGAGGCACAGAGAAGTCAAGTGACTTGCCCAGAGTCACCCAATTGATAAGTGGCAGAGCTGGGATTAGAACCCACGACCTCTGATTCCCAAGCCCGTGCTCTTTCCACTAAGCCACGTTGCCTACTGAGTTCTTACTGTGTGCAGAACACTGTACTAAGCGCTTGGATGAGTACAATATAAGAATATAACAGACCCATTCCCTGCCCATCACCTTTATTCATTCCTTCATTCTGTCATTTTTATTGAGCGCTTACTGTGTGCAAAGCACTGTACTAAGCACTTGGGAGAGGACAGTATAACAGCAGACACATTCCTGCCCACAGCGAGCTCACAGTCTAGAGGGGAGTCACCTCCCCCGAGACTTTGGGGTCTCAGCAGGAAAGGGATAACGGAAGGAGAAAGGGAGACTGAAAGCTTCCTCATGACAATCAGCCAGTTAGTAAGTGATTTGTATTTGCTGAGCACTTACTGTGTGCAGAGCACTGTACTAAAGGCTTACAGTCTAGGGGCCAAGGAAGGGACAATTTATGTGGGCAGCAGGTGAGGACAATTACCTTTTTTATGGTATTTGTTAAGCGCTTACTATGTGTCAGGCACTGTACTAAGGGCTGAGGTAGATACAAGCTAATCAAATTGGGCACAGTCCCTGTCCCACATGGGGCTCGCAATCTTACTCCCCATTCTACAGCTGAGGTAACTGAGGCCCAGAGAAGTGAAGTGACTTGCCAAGGGTCACACAGCAGACAAGTGGCAGAGCCGGGATTAGAACTCAGCTCCCAGAACCCTGCTCTATCCACAACGCCATCCTGCTTCTCAGTAGGCCACTCAGCAGCTAATGTATTATCTAGATTGTAAGCTCACTGGGGACAGGGAATGTGTCTGTTATATTGTTATATTGTACTCTCCCAAGCGCTTAGTACAGCACTCTGCACCTAGTAAGCACTCAATAAATACAATTGACTGGCTGACTGACTACCTAGAATCTATCCGGCCTCCGTGTGAAAGGGAGTCCAAGAAGTCAATCAATCAATCAATCAATTGTATTTATTGAGCGCTTACTGTGTGCAGAGCACTGTACTAAGCGCTTGGGAAGTACAAGTTGGCAACACTTCGAGACGGTCCCTACCCAACAGTGGGCTCACAGTCTAGAAGGGGGAGACAGAGAACAAAACAAAACATATTAGCAAAATAAAATAAATAGAATAGATATGTACAAGTAAAATAAATAAATAAATGAATAAATAAATAAATGAATAAATAAATAAATAAAGAGAGTAATAAGTCCACCTGTCATGGAGCCCTTGAAGGTATTAAAATTCCAGAAGCCTAAATAAAGCATTCCACATGCTGTTTTAGACGCTGAAGTTAGTGACCCAAAGGGCTGCAGGAAGGGACCTGCAGAAAACTCCTGTTAGTCAAACATTCCTCTGAGTTTTTTTAAACACAAGGGTGAAAAAATTTTCATTCCAAGATTATTCCCTCGGTATTCTCCAATTTAGTTCTGTGTGAATAGAGAATCTTTTTGGGGGTGGATATTGTACTTGCTAGTTGCTTCTCCCTCCGGGAGGCTACTTGTATTTAGTTAACTCTGCGGCTAAATTCCTACGTCAGGTCTTGGTTATCTTGAGGGTCTGGATTTGGGGAGTAAAACCCAATTTAACCTAATGCTATCCCATTTTTTAAAGGTCTTCCCTCAAATAATTATTAGCATTTTTGTTAATTTTTTATTAATATTTTCACTGGTAAAATTGACTAAGTTGAGTCCTACTTTTGTCACGGTTGCCTCAAGTTGACTTAGAGCACTTGTGCGGGGAATAGTCCATATCTCCTCCGTCATCCTGAGATTGACGTGTATTTTGAAATGAGATATCTGGAAAGTCTGCTTTTTTGAATGTGACATAAATATTTTCTTTTTCTGGGGAATTTCCTTCCTTCCCACCGTGTAAAGATTCTGGAGTTTCCTTAGGTATCTGGAAACTGTAGTGGGGTTTTAGCTTATCTTGGGTGTGGTGTTCCTCATTCTTCCGGCTCCAGAATTCAGCCCTCACCTCAAAACCAAGAGTTGGGAGGTGTTGAGTTTGGGGCTGATGTTGGGATCTGATATCTGAAACTGGGCAACGTTTGCCTTAACATTGTTATGTGTGACAAGTAGCTTCTGATCTTGAGTATTTGTTTAGCCATTTCGCTCATTTGCCAGTGTCAGAAACAAACATTGCTCTGCAGATGTTGAAAGGGCCCTCTCTGTTGACCCCTTCAACTCAGCCTGCAAACACGTCTATGCCTAAAAGTACCCTCTCTGAACTCCCCTGCACCAGTCAGATATAATAATAATGGTGGTATTTGTTAAGCGCTTACTATGTGCAAAGCACTGTTCTAAGCGCTGGGGGGGCTACAAGGTGATCAGGTTGTCCCACTTGGGGCTCACAGTCTTAATCCCCATTTTACAGATGAGGTTACTGAGGCACAGAGAAGTTAAGTGGCTTGCCCAAGGTCACACAGCTGACACGTGGCGGAGCCGGGATTCGAACCCATGACCTCTGACTCCCAAGTTCTCACTCTTTCCACTGAGCCACGCTGATATCACCCCATCTCCATCCACTCAAGCGCTTAGTACAGTGTTCTGCACACAGTACGCGCACAGTAAATATGATTGAATGAGTGAATGAATGAATCCACCCAGTACGCGCTCAGTAAATATGATTGAATGAATGAATGAATGAATCCACCCATTCTTGTCCAAACTCCTCACATAAGCTGAATATTCTGGTGACTTGACACCTGACTACATGTTTTATTTTGTTGTCTGTCTACCCCTTCTAGACTGTGAGCCCACTGTTGGGTAGGGACCGTCTCTATACATTGCCAGCTTGTACTTCCCAAGAGCTTAGTACAGTGCTCTGCACACAGTAAGCGCTCAATAAATACGGTTGAATGAATGAATGAATGAATACACCCACAGCCTTCATTCCCCCCATCCTTCATTTATTCATTTAATCGGAGTTTTTGAGCACTTACCATGTGCACAGCGCTGTACTAACCACTTGGGAGAGTACAATGCACCAATTAACAGACACATTCCCTGCCCTCAATGAGCTTACAGTCTAGAGGAGGGGAGACAGACATCAATATAAATAAATAACTTACAAATATGTACATATTGTACATAAGTGCTGTGGGCCTGGGAGCGGGGGAGAACAAAGGGAACAAGCCAAGGTGACTCAGAAGGGGAAAGAGGGGCTTAGTCTGGGAAAGCCCCTTGGAGGAGATGGGCCTTCGTTAAGACTTCGAAGCCGGGAAAGTAATTATTCGTCGAATTTGAGGAGGGAGGACGTTCCAGGACGGAGGCAGGACATGGGCTTGGGGTCGGGATAGGTGAGATTGAAGCAGTGTGAGAAAGTTAGCACTAGAGGAGTGAAGCGTGCGGGCTGAGTTGTAGTAGGAGAGTATCTACTCCTTTCTCAGCCATCTAGAATCTAGGGAATGTGTTTGTTTATTGTTGCATTGGACTCTCCCAAGCGTTGGTACAGTGCTTTGCACACAGTAAGCTCTCAATAAATAAAATGGAATGAACGAATGGATGGTTTCTGCCCTCTACCCCGAGGCCTTACTCTCCAAGGTCTCCGATGACCCGCTTCTTGCCAAATCCAATGGATTCCGTCCTATCCTAATCCTCCGTGACCCCTCAGCCGCCTCTGACACTGTGGACAATTCTCCCTTTGCGGAAACTATCATCATCATCATCATCAATAGTATTTATTGAGCGCTTACTGTGTGCAGAGCACTGTACTAAGCACTTGGGAAGTACAAATTGGCAACATATAGAGACAGTCCCTACCCAACAGTGGGCTCACAGTCTAAAAACTATCAATCTCTGGCTTTTCTGAGACAGTTCTCTCCTGCTTCAATTATTCAATCAATGGTATTTATTGAACGTCTACTGTGTACACAGCACTGTACTAAGCACTTGGGAGGTTAGAATAAATCAGAGTCGGCAGACACATTCCCTGCCCACAAAATGAGCTAGCAGTCTAGATGGAGATGAATATGTTGAATACGTCTGTTTGTTGTTAAACTGTACTCTCCCAAGTGCTTAATACAGTGCTTTGCATGCAGTAAGCACTCAATAAATAAAATTGATTGATTGGATAAATGAATGAATGGGGAGACAGACATTAATATAAATAAGTCATTTATAGATACGTGCATAAATGGTGTGGGGTTGAAGCTTGGGTGAATACTAAAAGCCCAAAAGTCATAGATCAAGGGCCTAGACAACATAGGAAAAGCAGAGTGGGCTAGTGGATAAAGCACAGGCCTGGGAGTTGGAAGGACCTGGGTTCTAATCCTCTTTCTACCCCTTGTCTGCTAAGTTACCTTGGGCAAGTCACTTTATTTCTCTGTGCCTCAGTTACCTCACCTGCAAAATGGGGATGAAGACTGTGAGCCCCATGTGGGACAGGGACTGGGTCCAACCTGATTAGCTTGTATATACCTCAGTACTCATTACGGTCCCCAGCCTTTAGTAAATTCTCAACAAATACCATTTTTTTAAAAAAAGAGAGAGCTAGGGAAAATTCATTCAATCGTATTTATTGGGCGCTTACTGTGTGCAGAGCACTGTACTAAGTGCTTGGGAAGTACAAGTCGGCAACTTATAGAGACGGTCCCTACCCAACAGCAGGCTTACAGTCTAGAAGGGGGAGACAGACAACAAAACAAAGCATATTAACAAAATAAAATAAATAGAATAAATATGTACAAGTAAAATAAATTGAGTAATAAATATGTACAAACATGTACAAACTCTGCACCCAGTAAGCGCTCAATAAATACGATCGAATGAATGAATACGCACAGCACGGCCTAGTGGGAAGAGCCATTAGTCGATGGTATTTACTGAGCACTTACTAGGGGCCCTGCAGTGTATTAAGTGCTTGGGAGAGTACGATAATGGACGTATTCCCTGCCCACTACGAGTTTACAGGCTAGAGGCGTGAATAGAAATAAATGGCAAATCTGGGCATAAGTGGTGGGGGGCTGGGAAGGGGAGAAGAACAAAGTCAGGGAGAGGCAGAAGAGAAAATGAGGACTTAATCTGGGATATATGCCTGTATATATGTATATATGTTTGTACATATTTATTACGCTATTTATTTTATTTGTACATATTTATTCTATTTATTTTATTTTGTTAAGATGTTTTGTTTTGTTGTCTGTCTCCCCCTTCTAGACTGTGAGCCCCTGTTGGGTAGGGACTGTCTCTATATGTTCCCAACTTGTACTTCCTAAGCACTTAGTACAGTGCTTTGCACACAGTAAGCACTCAATAAATACGATTGAATGAATGAATGAATCTCAGCACCTGTATATATGTATATATGATTGTACATATTTATTACTCTATTTATTTATTTATTTTACTTGTACATATCTTTTCTATTTATTTTATTTTGTTAATATGTTTTGTTTTGTTGTCTGTCTCCCCCTTCTAGACTGTGAGCCCACTGTTGGGTAGGGACCGTCTCTATATGTTGCCAACTTGTACTTCCCAAGCGCTTAGTACAGTGCTCTGCACACAGTAAGCGCTCAATAAATACGATTGATTGGTTGATTGCTGTGGGGAGGGGAAGGAGGTAAGGCGGGGGGGAAGGGGTGGAGGGGGAAAGGAAAGAGGGGACTTAGTCTGGGAAAAGAGAGTTTAATCAGGGAAGACCTCTTAGAGGAGATGTGACCTTAATAAGGCTTTGAAAGTGAAGAGAGTGGTGTTCTGGTGTATTTAAAAGGGGAGGGAGTTTCAGACCAGAGGATGGGCATGGGACAGGAGACGTGGTTAATCTTCCTGCCTGATCCTTCTCTGTTCCTTTCTCTTGCTCTTCCTCTGCCTCTCATCCTCCATCAGTGGGTGTCCATCTAGGCTCAGTTCTGGGCCCCCTCCTATTCTCCTTCTGCACTCGTTCTGTCAGGGAGCTCTTCTTCGCCTGCCACTTGAACGTCCACCTGTTTGCAGATGACATCCAAATCTGCCTCTCTAGCCTTCATCAATCTGCTCCACAAACTTGCATTTCTTCCCCGCCTGCAGGACATCTCTACAGAGATTTTATACTAGTAAAACCAGCTCATTAAAACTAAAACTGAGCCCCTTTCCCCTCCCCATAAATCATCACCCACGTCACGCTTTCCTCTCATGGCTGACAGCACTATCATCTACCGGCCTCTGGACCTCGACATTAACCTTGACCTTTCCCTCTCTTTTCACCTTATTCATTCAATCATATTTATTGAGCGCTTACTGTGTGCAAAGCTCTGTACTAAACACTTGGGAAGTACAAGTTGGCAACACATAGAGAAAACGGGCTCACAGTCTAGAAGGGGGAGACAGACAACAAAATAAAACATGTGAGCCCGCTGTTGGGTAGGGACCGTCTCTATATGTTGCCTTGTTGCTTCTATATGAAGCACTGTACTAAGTGCTTGGGAAGTACAAGTTGGCAACATATAGAGACAGTCCCTACCCACAGCGGGCTCACAGTCTAGAAGGGGGAGACAGACAACAAAACAAAACATATTAACAAAATAAAATAAATAGAATAAATATGTACAAGTAGAATAGAGTAATAAATATGTACAAACAAATATACATAAATACAGGTGCTGTGGGGAGGGGAAGGAGGTAAGGCGGGGGGGATGGGGAGAGGAAGGAGGGGGCTCAGCCTGGGAAGGCCTCCTGGAGGAGGTCTAAGCGCTTGGGAATTACAAGTTGGCAACACACAGAGATGGTCCCGACACAAAAACGGGCTCACAGTCTAGAAGGGGGAGACAGACAACAAAACAAAATGTGTGGACAGGTGTCAAGTCATCAGAACAAATAGATATTCAATCTGTCTCCAAATCCTGCTGGTCTTTTCTCAGAAACATTTGTGAAGTCCACCTCTTCCTCTCTTTCTGAACAGTCACCCTGCTGCCGCCCCCAAAGCCCTTGTCATACCCCGACTTGACTCCTGCATCAATACCGAGTTCGTACTAAATTCTGCTGTCTCAATCATTTTTCCAAAACTTTTTTTATGTTTGTTAAGCGCTTACTATGTACCAGGCACTCTACTAAGCAGTGGCGTAGATACCAGTTAATCATGTTGGACACAGTTCATGTCAATCAATCAATCAATCGTATTTATTGAGCGCTTACTGTGTGCAGAGCACTGTACTAAGCTCTTGGGATGTACAAGTCGGCAACACATAGAGACAGTCCCTACCCAACAGCGGGCTCACAGTCTAGAAGGGGGAGACAGAGAACAAAACCAAACATACTAAGAAAATAAAATAAATAGAATAGATATGTACAAGTAAGATAAATAAATAAATAAACAGAGTAATAAATACGTACAAACATATATACATATATACAGGTGCTGTGGGGAAAGGAAGGAGGTAAGATGGGGGGATGGAGTGGGGGACGAGGGGGAGAGGAAGGAAGGGGCTCATGTCCTATATGGGGCTCACGATCTTACTCTCCATTTTACAGATGAGGTCACTGAGGCCTGGAGAAGTGAAATGACTTGCAGACACAGCAGACAAGGGTTGCAAAGCCAGGATTGGAAACCAGGTCCTCCTGACTCGCAGGCCTGTGCTCTACCCGATAGGCAACACTGCTTCTCCACACTTTGTTCTGCTCTTGACTTTCCGCTCCATCAGCGTTGCCCATTCCTCTCTGCATGAAGCTTTAAGAGGCTCAGTCAGCTCTCTCCCACTCTCCCTTCCCACCACACCCCAATTCACACAGGGCTCACAGCCTCATTTCTCAATGCAGCCTACTCAAAGCGCCTCTTTCTAGTCTCTCTCGCTCCCCTTGGTGACCTCTTGCTCACGGTTTCCTCCAGTTTGGAATGCCATCCCCCCTTCTATCAGGCCACTGCTCTCCCCAACTTCAAAACCCTTATGAAATTGTAGCTCCTCCAGGAGGCCTTCCCTGATTAATTTCTAGTCTCCCTTCCTCATATTCTCCCAACTGCCAGTTCAGCACTTCCTTGCCACTGGGGTACTTGGGTGCTACCTCCTGCAGCAGTTGTGTATAATCATTTATTTTTGTTTATTTTGTTATTTTATTTTTATTTATTTATTTTTTTATTTGTTTTGTGGTATTGTTAAGCACTTAATAATAATGGTATTTTTTAAGCGCTTACTATGTGCCATGCACTGTACTAAGTGCTGGGGTAGATCTAGACTGTGAGCCCGCTGTTGGGTAGAGACTGTCTCTATATGTGGCCAACTTGTACTTCCCAAGTACAAGTACAACTTGTACTTCCCAAGTGCTCTGCACACAGTAAGCGCTCAATAAATACAATTGAATGAATGAATGAAATGCAAGATGATCGTGTCGGACACAATCCCTGCCCCACATAGGACACACAGTCTTAATACCCACTTTATAGATGAGAGAACTGAGGCACAGAGAAGTGAAGTGACTTTCCCAAAGTCCCAAAGCAGTCAAGTGACAGAGGTGGGATTAGAATCCAGGTCCTTCTGGCTCCCACCTCTGTGCTGTAGGCCGTACTGCTTCTCTGCTCACTTCCTCCTACCTGCAATTTATTTTAATATCTGTCTGCCCCATTAGATGACAATTAGATCCTCAAGGGATCATGTCTTCTTAACTCTTGTATACTCCCAACCCTTAGTATGGTGCTCTGCACAAAATAGGCCCTCAATAAATGCTATTGATTGGTTAAAAGCTAAATTAGCACCTGTGATTTTGAAATTTTTAGAACATTTTCAAATTAAAACCCAATTTCGACTCTGATTTCAAAAATATAATAAAACTTGACCATGACTTTAAAATTTCTAAAATCCACAGTTTAGCTACTTTCTAGAGGAAATGGCTACCTCAGCCTCTCCCATTACCAGTTCATCCGACTTTCTGATTCTCAACCAATTTCTCCCACTACTCAGCTGCATCTTTTAGACTGTGAGCCCACTGTTGGGTAGGGACTGTCTCTATATGTTGCCAATTTGTACTTCCCAAGCGCTTAGTACAGTGCTCTGCACATAGTAAGCGCTCAATAAATACGATTGATGATGATCAAGCAGTCAATCAATGATACGCATTGAGCACTTACTGTATGCACATCACAACCCTCCCATCCCTTGGTAATCAATCAATTAATTGTATTTATTGAGCAGTATGTGCAGAGCACTGTACTAAGCACTTGGGAGAGTTCCACACAACAATATAGCAGAAACATTCCCTGCCCACAATGAGCTTATAGCCTAGAGGGGGAGAAAGACATTAATATCAATAAAATAATTACAGGTATGTATATTATGGGGCTTGGGTGGGGGCGGTGAGTAAAGGGAGCAAGTCAGGGTGACACAGAAGGGAGTGAGAAGAGAGGGAATGGGGGCTTAGTCAGGGAAGGCTTCTTAGAGGAGTCGGGTTACCTGTAGTATGTACATGTTTATTCTATTTATTTTATTTTGTTAATATGTTTTGTTTTGTTCTCTGTCTCCCCCTTCTAGACTGTGAGCCCGCTGTCGGGTAGGTGCCGTCTCTCTATGTTGCCAACTTGTACTTCCCAAGCGCTTCGTACAGTGCTGTGCACACAGTAAGCACTCAATAAATGCGATTGAATGAATGAATGAATAATAGCCTCCTATCACTTTCACCTTGAAGCTGAGCTGGGTCTGTTTCCCACCTTCCACCCCTGATGAGTACCCCCTCTCCCGCCCCCATCCCATCCCGCGAACACAGCCCGCCCAAGGCCTTTATTTAGCTTGTTGTTTCCCTCTTGGGTGTGGTGTGCTAAGGGGGTTTTATTTTATTTATACCTGTTTATTCTATTTATTTTATTTTGTTAACATGTTCTGTTTCGTTGTCTGTCTCCCCCTTCTAGACTGTGAGACTGCTGTTGGGTAGGGACCATCTCTATATGTTGCCAACTTGTACTTCCCAAGGGCTTAGTACAGTGCTCTGCACACAGTAAGCGCTCAATAAATACAGTTGAATGAATGAAGTGGGGAGAGGAGGAGGCTGAGAGCTTTGGGTCCTGGGGAGTTGTTGGCCCTCAGCCCTCAGGGCCTTCCCCTCCCAGCCCCACCAGAAGCCCACCCGCTCTCTCTGGCATCCCTGATTAAGGTGCCACAGCCTATATCAATCAGTCAATCGATGGTATTTATTCAGCACTTACTATGTGTAGAGCTCTGCACTTCGTGTTTACGGAAGCAGCATGGCTTATTCATTCATTCAATCATATTTATTGAGTGCTTACTGTGTGCAGAGCACTGTAATAATAATAATAATAATGGCATTTATTAAGCGTTTACTATGTGCAAAGCACTGTTCTAAGCGCTGGGGAGGTTACAAGGTGATCAGGTTATCCCACAGGGGGCTCACAGTCTTAATCCCCATTTTACAGTTGAGGTAACTGAGGCACAGAGAAGTTAAGTGACTTGCCCAAAGTCACACAGCTTACAGTTGGCAGAGCCGGGATTTGAACCGATGACCTCTAGACTCCGAAGCCCGGGCCCTTTCCACTGTGCCACGCTGTACTAAGCGCTTGGGAAGTACAGGTTAGTTGATAGAGCACTGGCCTGGGTATCAGACGTACCCGGGTTCTAATCCCAGCTCTGCCTCATGTCCGCTCTGTGACCTTGGACAAGTCACTTCACTTCTCTTTTCCTCTCCCCCTCATCCCCCTCTCCATCCCCCCATCTTACCTTCTTCCCTGCCCCACAGCACCTGTATATATGCATATATGTTTGTACATATGTATTACTCTATTTATTTATTTTACTTGTTCATATCTATTCTATTTATTTTATTTTGTTAGTATGTTTGGTTTTGTTCTCTGTCTCCCGCTTTTAGACTGTGAGCCCACTGTTGGGTAGGGACTGTCTCTATGTGTTGCCGACTTGTACTTCCCAAGCGCTTAGTACAGTGCTCTGCACACAGTAAGCACTCAATAAATACGATTGATTGATTCTCTTTCCACTGCTTCTACTTTGAACCTCCTTTGCCTTCTAGTCTAATAGCCCATCTCTGGTGGTTCTGGTTACATGGTGGCATGGCTTATCTCATTCTCACCTTTTCCTCAGGGAATGTCTCATTCTGAGACAATGTCTCATCCTCCTCTACCCCTCCTTCCCCTTTCCCAACCCCCCGCCTTACCTCCTTCCCCTCCCCACAGCACCTGTATATATGTTTGCAGTATTTATTACTCTATTTATTTATTAATTTTACTTGTACATATCTATTCTATTTATTTTAGTTTGTTAATATGTTCTGTTTTGTTCCCTGTCTCCCCCTTCTAGACTGTGAGCCCACTGTTGGGTAGGGACTGTCTCTATATGTGTCCAACTTGTACTTCCCAAGCGCTTAGTACAGTGCTCTGCACACAGTAAGCGCTCAATAAATAGGATTGATTGATTGATTGATTGATTGATTGAACGATGCCCAGTGTTATTTGGGCATAATATTTCTATTCTTATTTAAAATTCTGGTTATTGTTTGTTTGAATCTTGTCATAAATTTTAGATTACTTTCTGAATCACTGACTTCATCATCATCAATGGAATTTATTCATTCATTCAATCATAGTTATTGAACGCTTACTTGCACAAAGCACTGTACTAAGCACTTAGCACTATCCTATTATTGAGCGCTTAGTGTGTGCAGAACACTATACTAAGCACTTGGGAGAGTACAATACAACAAAGTTAGAGAAGCAGCCTGGATCAGTGGAAAGAGCACGGGCTTTGGAGTCAGAGGTCGTGGGTTCAAATCCCAGCTCTGCCAATTGTCAGCTGTGTGACTTTGGCCAAGTCACTTCACTTCTGTGGGCCTCAGTTACGTCATCTGTAAAATAGGGATGAAGACTGTGAGCCCCTCGTGGGACAACCTGATCACCTTGTAACCTCCTCAGCACTTAGAACAGTGCTTTGCACATAGTAAGCGCTTAACAAATGCCATTATTATTGTTATTATTGTTATTATTATTATTATTATTATTATCATTAACGTTAATCAATCCATCAATGGTATTTATTGAGCACAAAAAGCAGCATGGCTCAGTGGAAAAAGCATGGGCTTTGGAGTCAGAGGTCATGGGTTCAAATTCTGCCTCCGCCACATGTCTGCTGTGTGACCTTGGGCAAGTCACTTAACTTCTCGGAGCCTCAGTTACCTCATCTGTAAAATGGGGATGAAGACTGTGAGCCCCACGTGGGACAACCTGATCACCTTGTATCCCCCCCAGTGTTTAGAACAGTGCTTTGCACATAATAAGCGCTTAACAAATGCCATCATTTATTTTATTTTTATGAGCCGAGCACTGTACAGAGCGCTTGGGAGAGTACAGTGCAACAGAGTTGGTAGACATGTTCCCTGCCCACAAGGGGCTTACAGTCTCTGAATGGTTGGTGATCTCACTGCAGCCATTACTTGTCTTTTGTTGTCGAGTCGCCTCCAAACCATAATGAGGCCATGGACACATTCATTTATTCAATCGTATTTATTGAGCACTTACTGTGTGCAGAGCACTGTACTAAGCGCTTGGGAAGTACAAGTTGGCAACATAGAGAGATGGTCCCTACCCAACAGTGGGCTCAAAGTCTAGAAGAGGGAGACAGACAACAAAACAAAACATATTAACAAAATAAATAGAATACATATGTACAAATAAAATAGAGTAATAAATATGTACAAACATATATACATATATACAGGTGCTGTGGAGAGGGGAAGGAGGTAAGGCGGGGGGATGGGGAGGGGGAGGAGGAGGAGAGAAAGGAGGGGGCTCAGTCTGGGAAGGCCTCCTATTATCATTATTATTATTATTACAAGGTGATCAGATTGTCCCACATGGGGCTCACAGTCTTCATCCCCATTTTCCAGATGAGGGAACTGAGGCCCAGACACATCTCTCCCAGAATGCCCCACCTCCTTCTGCAATCGTTCTGGTAGTGGATCCTTAGAGTGTTCTTGGTAAAAATCCGGAAGCTGTTAACCATTGTCGCCTTCCGTGCAGTAAACTTGAGTTTCCACCCTTGACTTTCTCCCATGCCCCTGCTGCCCAGCACAGGTGGGGTTTAACTTGTAGCAGATCATCTTCCACTCGCTAACCACTGGCCAAGCGAGGAATGGAACGGGTCGGCCTCTGCTTGACTCTCCCTCTCGAAGTTGAGACTGGTAGAGGACTGGAAACGCTCCAAGTGCGACGCTGAGAGTGGCAACCGTTACTAATGCATCCATAATCTCACTTACCACTTTGGGAAGTCAAAACAACCGTCATTCCTGTTTATAGTCTACTCCATTTCTTTAAATTTGAATCAATCAAACAATCATCTTCTCTGAGCACTTACTTTGTGCAGAGCACTGTTCTAAGCAACTGGGAGGGTACAATACAACAGAGTTCCCTGCCCACAGTGACCTTTGAAATATAGTAGCTTTTTGGCTGGGATTCTCTAATCACTACCAGTCAATCATTCAATCGTACCTATTGAGCGCTTAATGTGGGTATTCGGTACCTCCGATTCTAAGGATCATTCATTCAATCATATTTATTGAGCACTTATTATATGCAGAGCACCGTACTAAGCACTTGGGAGAGTACAATACAATAGTAGACACATTCCCTGCCCACAACAAGCTGGATCCTTCCACACTCATTATTACCATACTGCCTTTCCTTTATTTTGAGGTCCTTAGCTTTAGCCTTTAAGAGAAATTCCTAAAGGCAATCAACCGGTGCATTTGTTGAGCACTTGCTGGAGCTGGATCCTTCCACACTCGTTATTACCATACTGCCTTTCCTTTATTTTGAGGTCCCTTGTTTTAGACTTTAAGAGAAATTCCTAAAGGCAATCAACCAGTGCATTTGTTGAGCACTTGCTGTGTGCAGAGCATTGTACTAAATGTTTGGGAATGGCATAGTGGGTAGAGCCCGGGCCTGTGGGTTCTAATCCTGACTCCACCACTTGTCTGTTGTGTGACCTTGAGCAAGTCACTTCCCTTCTCTGTGCCTCAGTCACCTCACCTGGAAAACGGGGACTGAGATTATGAGCCCCATGTGGGACAGGGGCTGTGTCCAGCCTGATTTACTTGTATCAGCCCAGCGATTAGTACGGTGCTTAACAAATAGCATAATTATTATTATTATTACAATAAAATAAGAGATCGTAGACATATTCCCTGCCCATAAGGATCTTTCAGTCTACAGTGTGTGTCAGTCATTAAACTACAGATCAAGGAAGTTGTCTTTTAACATATCACTCCCCTGCCTGAGACTTTGCTTCCATTTCTGTGCGATGCCTGGTTTGGAACTGGCGTCGTGAACCCAAGACAAGAAAAACTAGTTTATTTTTTCCAGCCCTTTGCTGTTTCCTTGGTCTATCTCTTCCCCATCAAGTATGTAAAGAATCTTTGATTGTTTGGGCTCCTTGGTGGCTGCCCTCCCATTGTTTACGTTTTAGTTTCTCAGTCCAGTTTGAAACCCTCTTAGCTTTGTTTCAGGCCCCATGTTTTTGTTCCCTTTGTAGTGTGGCGGTCTTGTGAACGTCACAGCCCTCTCTCCTGCCTTTCCCATGGCAGCTTTTAGATCTTCTCACCACTGGCCTTGCTTTCGCACGTGTGAATCTTACAGTCATTTCCTGAATCTCAGGAACATTTCAGGGCCCTTAAGTTTCTCCTACCCTATCCATTTTACTAACTCTGTTGGCCCTGTATAATAATAATAACTGATTCTTCCAGAAGTATACCCTCTATTTCAACTATCCCTCCCGGCACTATCCTTCCAATCTTACGTCCCCGTAAGATTGACTATCCATAAGAAAACAAAAACAGCAAAAAAACAATTTGCAAACTTCCCCATGATCAAATAAGAATTTGCTTAATTCCTCACAGTCATTACTTGGGTGCATGGGAAAATTTCGGGCATTTTGTTTGACTCCAGAGAATCAATAGGCATTGAGAAAAGAGGAAGATTTTAATCAATCTGGCTAGATATCATCTGCCTTCTCTTATCCTTCCCCTCATCTTTTCTTCACTAAGTATATAATTTTGGCCGATTAAAATCTTCCTCTTTTCTCAATGCCTATTGATTCTCTGGAGTCAAACAAAATGCCCGAAATGTTCCCATGCGTCCAAGTAATGACTGTGAGGAATTAAGCAAATTCTTATTTGATCATGGGGAAGTTTGCGAATTGTTTTTTTGCTGTTTTTGTTTTTTATGGTATTTGTTAAGTGCTTACTATATTCCCAGCACAGTACTAAACACTGGGATGAGTACGAGATAATCAGGTTGGACCCTGTCCCTATAATAATAATAATGTTGGTATTTGTTAAGCGCTTACTATGTGCCAAGCACTGTTCTGAGCGCTGGGGGAGATACGAGGTGATCAGGTTGTCCCACAGGGGGCTCACAGTCTTAATCCCCATTTTACAGATGAGGTAACTGAGGTTCAGAGAAGTTAAGTGACTTGCCCAAGGTCACACAGCAGACGTGGCGGAGCCGGGATTAGAACCATTGACCTCTGACTCCCAAGCCCGTGCTCTCTCATTCGTTCATTCATTCATTCATTCGTATTTATTGAGCGCTTACTGTGTGCAGAGCACTGTGCTAAGCGCTTGGGAAGTACAAGTTGGTAACATATAGAGACGGTGCCTACCCAACAGTGGGCTCACAGTCTAGAAGGGGGAGAAACAGACAACAAAACAAATTAACAAAATAAAATAAATAGAATAAATATGTACAAGTGAAATAGAGTAATACATAAGTTCGAACATATATATGTTCAAACAAATATATATATATATCTATATATAGATATATATATAGATATATACAGGCGCTGTGGGGAGGGGAAGGAGGTAAGGCGGGGGGATAGGGAGGGGGAGAGGAAGGAGGGGGCTCAATCTGGGAAGGCCTCCTGGAGCAGGTGAGCTCTCCACGCTGGTTCTCACATTAGGTCCCATTTTTCAAGTTCCACTGGTGCTATTGTTCAGTACCCCACTACATCTTTGACAATTTAATTTCTTTGATTTTTGTGACTACTTCATTCCTGGTCTTAAACCACCTCCACTCCTCTCTCCCTGCCCCATCCAGCTCCTCCCCAAGTTTCTGTAATGTGCTCTTTCACTACACGATGAAGATTCGCCCTCTTCCACATCTTGTGAGACATTCCTGAACTAATTATACAGTAATTAATAGCTGGTGTTTCATTGAAGAATCTCCAAGTACTTCAAACGTAAGTAGAGTCCCACTTTATAGCCGGAAAATAGAGATAACTGCTTAAAGTAACATGCCCAGAGCCCCTTAAAGAAGCTCAATGGAAAGAGCACAGGCATGGGAGTCAGAGGTCATGGGTTCAAATCCCGGCTCCGTCAATTGTCGGCTGTGTGACCTTGGGCAAGTCACTTCACTTCTCTGTGACTCAGTTCCCTCATCTGTAAAATGGGGATGAAGACTGTGGGACAACCTGATCACCTTGTATCCTCCCCAGCGCTTAGAACAGTGCTTTGCACATAGTAAGCACTTAACAAATGCCATCATTATTATTATTATTATTGTTGTTATAAAACCTACAGTTTTATATTATTTATACATATTTATTACTCTATTTATTTATTTATTTATTTATTTTACTTGTACATTTCTATCCTACTTATTTTATTTTGTTGGTATGTTTGGTTCTGTTCTCTGTCTCCCCCTTTTAGACTGTGAGCCCACTGTTGGTAGGGACTGTCTCTATGTGATGCCAATTTGTACTTCCCAAGCGCTTAGTACAGTGCTCTGCACATAGTAAGCGCTCAATAAATACGATTGATTGATTGATTGATTGATTACAGTCCCTGGTCATTTCTACTGCTAAACTCCCTAACCACCCTCCTTCCCTCCCCTTGTTGGCTTGTTTCCTCTGATTGTAATCCTTCCTGCTCCCAGGTCTTCAGTGATTGTTGTTCTCCCACAGAACAGGATTTTAATTTCCTTCGCTATCTCCTTATCAGAGATGTCTGGGCTTCCTTGTCTCCCTTTCTCTCACTCTCTCTCTCACTCACACATGTATTCCTTGTTCCTCCACTGTACACACTATGTAACCCCTGGGCAGATTGCTTAATTTCCTCTCTCCCTTAGTTTCCCAGTCACTAAAGTGGGAATAATTCCTTTCCTTTCCTCAAAATGCTGTCACTAAAAGCCAATCATAGAGTCACCAATCACCAAGGTATGGCTTCGTGGAGAGAGTTGTTGTTTTCGCTAATGGTATTTGTTAAGCACTTACTATGTGCCAGGCACTCTTCTGAGCACTGGGGTAGAGCAGCAGCGTGGTTCTGCGGAAAGAGCCCGGGCTTAGGAATCAGAGGTCATGGGTTCAAATCCCTGCTTTGCCACTTGTCAGCTGTGTGACTTTGGGCAAGTGACTTAACTTCTCTGGGCCTCAGTTACCTCATCTGTAAAATGGGGATTAAGACTCTGAACCCCACGTGGGACTATCTGATCACCTTGTATCCTCCCCAGTGCTTAGAACAGTGCTTTGCACATTGTAAGCACTTAACAAATGCCATCATTATTCTTGTTATTCTTCAAGCTAATCAGGTTGGACACAGTTCCTGTCCCACGTGAGGCTCACAGTCTTAATCCCCATTTTACAGACAAGGCAACTGAGGCATAGAGAAGTGAAGCGATTTGCCCAAGGTCACACAGCAGACAAACTGTGAAACTGGGATTAGAATCCAGGCCCTTCCAACTCCCAGTCCTATGCTTTATCCACTATGCTACGCGTGCCTGGCCTGGCCCTGAGAGTCGGAAGGCCTGGGTTCTAATTCTAACTCTGCCAATTCCTTGCTGTGTGACTTTGGGTAAGTCACTTAACTTCTCTGTGACACTAGGCCATGCTGCGTCTCTACAAGGGAACTTAGTAGCTCTTAGTACAGTGCTCTGCACACAGTAAGCGCTAAATAAATATGATTAAATGAATGAACTGATCATATCTGAAACATTTAGAAATAGGTGGGCTTTGGGAATTGTTTTGGAAGTGGGTGAGGGTTTGTCCATGAAGGTGGATCATATTGTCTTTTCACTGGGTAACATCATCATACACTCCCAAATGCTTAGTACAGTGCTTGGCACCCAGTAAGCATTCAATAAATGATGATGATGATGGTGGTATTTGTTAAATGCTTTCTATGCCTCAAGTAGCAGCGTGGCTCAGTGGAAAGAGCACGGGTTTTGGAGTCAGAGGTCATGGGTTCAAATCCCGGCTCCGCCAATTGTCAGCTGTGTGACTTTGGGCAAGTCACTTAACTTCTCTGTGCCTCAGTTACCCCATCTGTAAAATGGGGATTAATACTGTGAGCCCCCTGTGGGACAACCACTGTTCCACTGTTGGGTAGGGACCGTCTCTATATGTTGCCAACTTGTACTTCCCAAGTGCTTAGTACAGTGCTCTCCACACGGTAAGTGCTCAATAAATATGATTGATTCATTGATTGATTGATTGACAACCTGATCACCTTGTAACCTCCCCAGCACTTAGAACATTCATTCATTCATTCAATCGTATTTATTGAGCATTTACTGTGTGCAGAGCACTGTACTAAGCACTTGGGAAGTATAAGTTGGCAACATATAGAGACGGTCCCTACCCAACAGTGGGCTCACAGTCTAGAACAGTCCTCTGCACATAGTAAGCACTTAATAAATGCCATCATTATTATTATATTATTTAAGTATTGTTCTACACGCTGGGGTAGATACGAGGTAATCAGGTTGGACACGGTCCATCTCCCCCATGGGGCTCACAGTCTTAATCCCTATTTTACAGATGAGGGAACTGAGGTATGGAGAAGTGAAATGACTTGCCCAAGGCCACGCAGCAGACAAGTGGCGGAGCCAGGATTAGAACCCAGGTCCTTCCTGAATACCACGGATGGATCGATTGATCGCTCCGACTCCGTCTGCTTTGCAGGCCCTGCAATGTACGATACCGGACCAACCCCTCAGTTCTTCTATAGCACCCCCAGTTCTTCTACAATGCCAAGGTTTTAGTCTTGCTGTCCTCACATTAAGGAAGACAGGCACTCACTATTCCATAGCCACTTATATGTGCCCAAGCAAATTCTTCCGGTAATGCGATCCGCTGAACCCAAATAGTCTCTCAACTGTAAGCTTGTGGCGGGCAGGGAATGTATCTACCAACTCGGTTGTATTATCCTCTCCCAAGCGCTTCCTGCACAGCGGTCTGCCGACAGAAACTGCTCAACTGAAAGTCCTTAAGTGCTTGATTGACCGATCGATTGAAACGTTCTCACTCCGTTGGAAGTCCCTGACTGCATTCTCGCCAAAATAGAGTGACGACGTACTGGAGAGGAATTGGGCGTACCTACTTCCTTGGTGAGAAATAGGCGAGATGGAATCTCAGTTTAAAGAGCTGTAACTGAAGGTTTCCAAAAAGTCTAGGGTTACTGTTATTATGTCGGCAGTAGGTTCCCATAGCACAGAGATGATTGCTCGTTCCTGGAGCTTTCATAGGTAGGATTTCTATTTTTGTTTTCTTTCCCAGAGTTGGTATGTCACGCTTTGTCCTTGTGTGGTAAAGTCTGACATGGGCCAGAGAAGCTAATCAATCAGTGGTATTTACTGAGCGCTTTCCATGTGCCCAAGCCCACACCCTTCCTCTGGCCTGGAATTCCCTTCCTCTTAATAAACAACAGAAGATAACTCTCCCACCTTCAAACCCTTGTTCAAATCCCATCTCCTCCGAGAGGCTTTCCCTGACTAAGCCCTCATTTCTCCTTCTCCCTCTCCCTTCTGGGTTGCCTTATGCACTAGGATATATCCCCTTTAAGCACTTAATTCATTCAATTGCATTTACTGAGCACTTACTGTGTGCAGAGCACTGTACTAAATGCTTAATATTCACCCACCTTCAGCCCCATAGCACTTTGGCACATAGCCACAATTCATTTTAATGTCAGTCTCCCTCTCTAGACGGTATGTTCTCTGTGGGCAGGGATTGTATCTACCAATTCTATTGCACTGTGCTCTCCCAAGTATTCAGTACAATGCTCTGCACCCAGTAAGTAAACATCATTGATTGATTTGAGATGACAATACAATTGAGTTGGTAGACATGGCACCTACTCTCAAAGAGCTTACCGTCTTGAAAATGGACCATATTTGACAGACCGCAACTTGGAACAAGGGGTATGTCCTCAAAGGGTGAGATATTTGGGGATTCATGGCTAAAAAGGCAGGAAAATTATATATATCTATATATAATAGTAATTATATATAGATATACATAGCTCATCTCCTCCAAGAGACCTTCCCAGACTGAGCCCCCTTTTTCCTCTCCTCCTCTCCATCCCCCCAACCTACCTCCTTCCCCTCCCCACAGCACCTGTATATATGTTTGTACAGATTTATTACTCTATTTACTTTACTTGTACATATTTACTATTCTATTTATTTTGTTAATGATGTGCATTTAGCTTTAATTCTATTTGTACTGATGACTTGACACCTGTCCACATGTTTTGTTTTGTTGTCTGTCTCCCCCTTCTAGACCGTGAGCCTGTTGTTGGGTAGGGACCATCTCTAGATGTCACGAATTTGCACTTCCTAAGTGCTTAGTACAGTGCTCTGCACACAGTAAGTGCTCAATAAATACAATTGAATGAATGAATGAATGAATTGATAGATAGATGATAGATAGATAGACTATATATGTATATATACACATACCTATATACAGATAAATATGTGCCCCTCTCAGGATCCCGCCTGGAGAGTTTCCAGTACACTACCAGTCTCAACTATGGGAGGGAGAGCCAAGCAGAGGCAGAACCATTCCATTCCCAGCTTGGCCAGTGGCTAGCGAGTGGAAGGCACTTCATTCATTCAATCATATTTATTGAGCACTTACTGTGTGCAGAGCACTGTGCTAAGTGCTTAATCCGATATAAGTCAAAACGACACTGTGCTGGGCAGCAGCAGCATGGGAGAGAGTAGAGGGCAGAGACTCAGGTTTACTGCACAGAAGAAGGCAGTGGTAAACCACTTGCATATTTTTTAGTGGCATTTATTAAGCGCTTACTATGTGCAAAGCACTGTTTTACACACTGGGGAGGATACAAGATGATCAGGTTGTCCCACTGGGGGCTCACAGTCTTAATCCCCATTTTACAGATGAGGTAACTGAAGCACAGAGAAGTGAAGTGATTTGCCCAAAGTCACACAGCTGACAATTGGCGGAGCTGGGATTTGAACCCATGACCTCTGACTCCAAAGACCGGGCTCTTTCCACTGAGCCATGCTGCTTCCTACACTGCTGGTTTTTTTATCAAGAAAACTTTGTAGATACACTACCAGAATGATTGCAGACAGTGGTGGGGCATTGTGGGAGAGATGTGTCCATGGAGTCGCTATGGGTCGGAGAAGACAGCATAAGACTTAACAAGAGAGATAGATAGATAGATAGATAGATAGATAGATAGATAGATAGATATAGATAGATAGATAGATAGATAGATAGATAGATGATAGATGATAGATAGATAGATAGATAGATATCTTTATCTATCTATATATCTATGTAGATGTCCATATATCTATATATATTATAGAGAGAGATGTACATAGATAAATAGACAATAAGAGAGATAGAGAGATAGCAATGGGGGAAAGAGACTAAGACAAAGATAGAGGAAGAGACAGAAGGAGAAAGAGAGAAACAGAGGAGAAAGAAAGGAAAGAAGGAAGGAAAGAAGGAAGGAAGGAAGGAAGGAAGGAAGGAAGGAAGGAAGGAAGGAAGGAAGGAAGGAAGGAAGGAAGGAAGGAAGGAAGGAAGGAAGGAAGGAAGGAAGGAAGGAGGGAAGGAAGGGAGGGAGGGAGGAAGGAAGGAAGGAAGGAAGGAAGGAAGGAAGGAAGGAAGGTAGGGAGGGAGGGAGGGAGGGAGGGAGGAAGGAAGGGAGGGAGGGAGAGAGGGAAGGGAGGAAGGAAGGAAGGAAGGAAGGAAGGAAGGAAGGAAGGAAGGGAGGGAGGGAGGGAGGGAGGGAGGAAGGAAGGAAGGAAGGAAGGAAGGCAGGAAGGCAGGGAGGGAGGGAGGGAGGGAGGGAGGGAGGAAGGAAGGAAGGAAGGAAGGAAGGAAGGAAGGAAGGAAGGAAGGAAGGAAGGAGCATGGAAGGAAGGAATAGTATTGAAAAGCAGCATGGCCTAGTGGGTAGAGCTTGGGCCTTGGTGTCAGAGGGACCTGAATCCCAGCTTTACCACTTGTCTCCTCTGTGACCTTGGTCAAGTCACTTAAGTTCTCTGTGCCTCAGTTACCTCATCTGTAAAGTGGGGATTTACTCTGTGAGCCCTCTGTGGGACAGGGACTGTGTCCAACCTGATTAGCTTAACTCTACCTCATCACTTTGTACAATGGCTGGCACATACTAAGAGCTGAACAAATACCATTTAAAAAAAAAGAAGGAAGGAAGGAGGAAAGGGGTCGGAAGGGGAGGGAAGAGGAGAGGGATGGGGAAGGGGAGTGGGGAGGATAGGGGAAGGGAAGCAGCGTGGCTCAGTGGAAAGAGCCCGGGCTTGGGAGTCAGAGGTCATGGGTTCAAATCCCAGCTCCACCAATTGTCAGCTGTGTGACTTTGGGCAAGTCACTTAACTTCTCTGTGCCTCAGTTTCCTCATCTGTAAAATGGTGATTAAGACTGTGAGCCCCCGTGGGACAACCTGATCACCTTGTATCCTCCCCAGCGTTTAGAACAGTGCTTGGCACATAGTAAGTGCTTAATACATGCCGTCATTATTATTATTATAAGGGAAGGGGAGAGGAGGGAAGAAGGAGAGGAAGAGGAGGGAAAGGAGGGGAGATGAGGGGCGGGGAGGAGAGGGATCATGGAAGCCAACTCATCCATTCACACATAGTCATTCAATCGTATTTATTGAGCGCTTACTGTGTGCAGAGCACTGTACTAAGCACTTGGAAAATACAGTTTGGCCACAGATAGAGATAATCCCTACCCAACAACGGGCTCACAGTCTAGAAGTGGGGAGACAGCGCTTACTGTGTGCAGAGCACTGTACTAAGTGCTTGGAAAATACAGTTCGGCCACAGATAGAGATAATCCCTACCCAACAACGGGCTCACAGTCTAGAAGGCAGGGGGACAGACAAAAAAACAAAACAAATAGACAGGCGTCAATAGCAATTCTCACAAACAACCATCATGCTCCCCCTCCCCACGCCCTGGTCTAGTCTTAGTGATGGAGCCAGCAGCTTCATCTTCCTCCTCCTCTTCCTCTGCAGCCGCTTCCACAGCTGCTGATTCGTTCATTCAGTCGTATTTATTGAGCGCTTACTGTGTGCAGGGCACGCTGATGTCACTGCCACGGACTCCCGCCAACCCCCCACCCCTCTGTCCCAGCTGCCGCAGCCACAGAGCCGTTTCTTGAGGTTTCCTGAGGAACTGGGCTGGACCCGACCCGAGCCAGGGGCCCACCCTTGTGGGATTGAGAAGAGGAGTTTGCTGGGCCCATGAAGCTTGCTTAGTGTCAGCCCTGGCCCTCTGATTCCACCTACCATCATTCTTCAGGTGACATGCAGCACGTGCAAACACTGCCCACCTTCAATCCCTCAACCCTTTCAAAGAAGGAGTAATAATAATAATAATAATAATAATAATAGCATTTATTAAGCACTTACTATGTGCAAAGCACTGTTCTAAGCACTGGGAGGTTACAAGGTGATCAGGTTGTCCCACGGGTGGCTCACAATCTTAATCCCATTTTACAGATGAGGTAACTGAGACACAGAGAAGTTAAGTGACTTGCCCAAAAAGCCACACAGCTGACAAGCGGCAGAGCTGGGATTTGAACCCATCACCTCTGACTCCAAAGCCCATGCTCTTTCCACTGAGCCACGCTGCTTCTCCGATAAAATGTAAAATGTGGCCGAGTGGTTAATGCGGCACAGGCCTGGGAACCGGAAGGAGCTGGGTTCTAATCCCGGCTCCGCCCTTTGTCTGCTGTGTGAATTTGGGCAAGACATTTCACTTCTCTGGGCCTCGGTTACCTCATCTGCAAAATGGGGATTGAGACTGTGAGCCCCATGTGGGACAGGGACTGTGTCCAACCCGATTTGCTTGTATCCACTCCAGTGAGCTCAGTACAGTGCTTGGCATATAGTAAGCGCTTAACAAATACCATGATTATTATTATTATTATTATTTTCTGGGCCTCATTTACCTCATCTGTAAAATTGGGATGAGGACTGTGAGCCCCATCTGGGACATGGACTGTGTCCAACCGGATTACCTTCTCGCTACCCAAGTGCTTAGAACAGTGCCTGGCACAGGGTAAGCATTAAGCAAACGCCATGAAAACAAAAACCAAAAAAGACAGAGGGGTCACTCTGATCTGGGCGGCCTATTGTACCGAAACTTCCCAAGACTGCTCCCCCTTTTCCTGTAATTAATTTAAGAGGGAGTTTTCTCTTGGGCATCTGTTTACCTCAGGATGACACACAGTCTCCGGTCATTTCCCATCTCGGGACATTACATCTGTTCGTTCGGTTTGGGGCTCCTCGGCTCAAGAGGAATCGAAGTTAGGGGCCACGGCAATGGCTCTGAGGCACTTGAATGCACTTCTGTGATAATATTTATGCACCAGCTGGAAAACGTTGTTAGAAGCATTCATTCCAAACCAAAAGTAAAAGAAACATCGTTAGGTGTTTTTTTCCAGTCACGTGGTGTGAGTAATTGTAAAAGCAACAGCTAGAACAATACGATTACTGTACTGAATTCTCCAAGAAGGGCCGTATAAAAACTTCAAAAATTGTCCTAAAAATGTTTTTCTCAGCCTGAACAGCATCCATTTCAGATACACCTCCCCCTGACAAGTCAGGGAGCGCTGTGAACGCTTAATCCAGGACTCGATCGGCCCCGGATCGCCCCCGGGAATGAGGTGCTGAGATCGCCAGGGTTCCCTGGGAGCAAGGCCAGTTGCAACACTGAGCAAACAGCAAAAGGGCCCAATCATTAACCCCCATGGAGACTTTTTTCTGGCCCTTAGAATTATTTTACATTTCAAAAAATGGCAAGGTGCTTTTCATTCTCCCTTTTACGTGCTATCTTTATGTCCATTTTTTTTTATCTCTGAGGGAGTTTTAGCCTTAATAGAGGGAGTTCATTCCTCCTGTGCTGGGAGTGAAACGACACACACCACTCAACAGATAAGGGGACAACGACACACAGCTCTCTGCAGGCTGGACACAACACAGCCATCCGGGCTGGACACTGTACACAGCTCTCTGTTGTCATTGGACAACACCCAACCCCCTGGACTGGACACAACACACAGCTCTCTGTCATCAGTGGACAACACCCAACACCCTAGGCTGGACACAACACAGCTCACCTCAGGCCGAGCACAACACACAGCTCTCTGTGGTCCGCGGACAAGGCCAAGTGTTCCGGGCTGGACACAAGACACAGCTCTGTAAATTGTACAAAACGCAGCCATTCAGGCTGAGCACAACACGCACCTCCCTGTGGACTGGACACAACACAATTGACCTCTTGAACACGTCCTGCCTCTGGTCTGGAAGGCCCTCCCTCCTCATATCTGACAGACAAAGACTCTCCCCTTCTTCAGAGCCTTATTGAAGGCACGTCTCCTCCAAGAAGCCTTCTCTGATTAAGCCTACTCTCCTCTTCTCCCACTTCTCTCTGTGTCGCCGTGACTTGCTCCCTTTATTCATCCCCTCTCCCTGCCCCACAGCACTTATGTACATATCTGCAATGTATTTATTTATATTAATATCTGTCTCCCCCTCTAGACTGTAACCTCATTGTGGGCAGCGGAAGTGTCTGTTTATTGCTATATTGTACTCTCCCAAGCACTTAGTACAGTGCTTTGAACACGATTGAATGAATGAACAGCCATGCAGGCTGGACACAGCACATGGCTCTTTGCAGGCCGCTAGGCACAGAAGGAAAAACTGATTGAGAGAAGGCAGACCCTGAAAGCCAGAGAAAACAGAAATTGCTGGAATCAATCAGGTGGCAAAGACATTAAAATTAATTGTTTTGGGTGGCGGGGGGTGGGGGGCGGGGCATGGGGAGAGCTTCACACTATTGCCCCAAGGAGGAAAATATTTCTTTTCATCTTACAAAAAATTCTGGTTTTCCAGTGGAATGCAAAAAAGAGCTCTTCACTAGCTAACCCTTTCTACAGATCCGTCAAAAAGGGTCAGTCAATCAATCAATAGTATTTTTTAGGCTCTTCACTAGCTAACCCTTTCTACAGATCTGTCAAAAAAAGGTCAGTCAATCAATCAACGGTATTTTTTAGGCTCTTACTATGTGCTGATCACTTTTCTAAGCGCTTGGGA
Organism: Tachyglossus aculeatus; assembly: GCF_015852505.1. NCBI lineage: Eukaryota > Metazoa > Chordata > Mammalia > Monotremata > Tachyglossidae > Tachyglossus > Tachyglossus aculeatus. Next base: position 49,038,661 of record NC_052069.1, on the reverse strand, counting down.
GGGTACACTACCAGAGAATAAGCAGTCACGTTCCCCGCCCTTAACATGTTTACGAAAAAGATGCTGGCGAAAAGGTGGAGTGACCAGAGAGGAAACGGTGATCGCTTCCCTCCACCATTTCCTTTCTCCTCGCCCTCCCCCAACCAGTGATGTGGATTTATTGGTTAAGCATTTTTCAGAGTCACACAAAAGCAGCATCGCGGTCTGGTGGAAAGAGCATGGGCTTGGAAGTTGGAAAACCTGGGTTCTCACAGTGGCTCCATCACTTAAGTGCTCATCTGTGAAACGGGGATGAAAACTGGGAGCCCCAGGTGGGACGTGAACTGCATCCAACCTGATTATTTTGTATCTACCCCAGTGCTTAGTACAGTGCCTGGCACGTAGTAAGTGTTTAACATATACCATTTAAAACAAAAAGTCTGCTCACAGGTGATCACTCTTTTAAAGGGATTGTCCTGTTTTGTGCATTTTCATTGATTGATTCAATTGTATTTACTGAGCACTTACTGTGTGGAGAGCACTGTACCGAGTGCTTGGAAAGTACAGTACAGCAATTCGCTCATTCATTCAATCGTATTTATTGAGTGCTTACTGTGTGCAGAGCACTGTACTAAGTGCTTGGGAAGTAAAAGTTGGCACCATAACAGCAGTGAAGAAGCAGCATGGCTCAGTGGAAAGAGCAGGCACTTTGGAGTCCGAGGTCAGGGGTTCAAACCCCGGCTCCACCACTTGTCAGCTGTGTGACTTTGGGCAAGTCACTTAACTTCTCGGGGCCTCAGTTACCTCATCTGTAAAATGGGGATTAAGACTATGAGCCCCATGTGGGACAACCTGATCACCTTGTAACCTCCCCAGTGCATTGAACAGTACTTTGCACATAGTAAGCACTTAATAAATGCCATTATTATTATTAATTAAGAGAGACAATCCCTGCCCACAATGGACTTAAAGTCTAGAGGGAGGGAGACAGACATCAAAACAAGTAAACAGACATGAATATAGAGAGAAGCAACATGGCTTAGTGGAAAGAGCACGGGCTTGGACGTCAGAGGATGTGGGTTCCAATCCCGGCTCCGCCACTTGTCTGCTGTGTGATCTTGGGCAAGTCACTTAACTTCTCTGTGTCTCCATTACCTCATCTGTAAAATGGGGATTAGGACTGTGAACCCCACGTGGGACAACCTGATTACCTTCTATCTGCCCCAGCCCTTAGAACAGAGCTTGACACATAGTAAGCGCTTAACAAATACCATTATTATTATTATCACTAATAATAATATGAATAAGTAGAAATATATAGATATACGCATATATACATAAGTACTGTGGGGTGGGGTGAGGAGGTCAAAGGGAGCAAGTCAAGGTGAGGGGGAAAGGAGGGGGAGCTGAGGAAAAGGGGGCTTAATCTGGGAAGGCCTCTTGGAGGAAATACGCTTTTAGTAGGGCTTTGAAGGAGGAAAGAGTGATTGTTTGGTGGATTTGAGGAGGGAGAACAGAGGTAGGGCCCAACGGGGGCCGGGGTTTGGCGAAGAGGCAGGTGAGATCGAGGGACAGTGAGAAGGTTGGCACCAGAGAAGCAGAGTATGTGGGCTAGGATGTAGAAGGAGAGAAGAAAGGTGAGGTAGGATGGGGCAAGGTGATGGAGAGTTTTAAAGCCAATTGTGATGAGTTTTTGTCTGATACGGAGGTGGATAGGCAACTACTGGAGAGTTCTGAGGAGGAGAGTGACACGCCCTGAACATTTCTGTAGAAAGATAATCCGAGCAGCAGGGTGAAGTATGGACTGAAGTGGGAAGAGGCTGAAAGAAAGGAGAAAGAAAGGTCAGAAAGGAGGCTGATGCAGTAATCCAGTCGGGATAGGATGAAAGATTGTACTACGGTGGTAGCGGTTTGGATGGAGAGGCAAAGGCGCATCTTGGCGATGTTGTGAAGTTGAGACCAGCATGATTTGATGACAGATTTGGTTATGTGGGGTGAATGAGAGAGTGGAGTCAAGGATGACACCAAGGTGATGGGCTTGTGAGACGGGAGGATGGCTGTGCTGTCTACAGTGATGGGAAAGTTCAGGAGACAACAGTGTTTGGGAGGGAAGATAAGGAGCTCAGTCTTGGACATGTTGAGTTTGAGGTGGTGGGAGGACACCCAAGTAGAGATGCCCTGAAGGCAGCAGAAGAGGAGAATCTGGAGGGAGAGAGAGAGAACAGGGGAGGAGATATAGATTTGGGTGTCATCTGCATAGAGACGAAAGTTGAAGCCATGGGAGCAAATGAGTTCTCCAAGGGAGTGAGTGTAGATGGAGAATAGAAGGGGACCAAGAACTGAACCTTGAGAGATCCCTATAGTTAGGGGATGGGAGGGGGAGGAGGAGCCCGTAAAGGAGACTGAGAATGAACGGCCAGAGAGATAAGAGGAGAACCAGGAGAGGATGGAGTCTGTGAAGCCAAGCTTGGATAATGTATTGAGGAGAAGGGGATGTTCCACAGTGTCAAGGGCAGCTGAGAGGTCAAGGAGGATTAGGATGGAGTAGGAGCCATTGGATTTGGCAAGAAAGAGATTGTTGGTGACCTTTGAGTGGACAATGTCGGTGGAGTGAAGGGTTCCCAAGAAATCTTTTCGGGGCAGCAAATTGTTGCCTTTTTCCTTCGTTGGGTAAGATGAACAGAAGCAGCACAGCCTACTGAAAATAGCACAGGCCTAGGAGTCAGAGGACCTGGGTTCAATCCTGCCTCCACCACTTTTCTGCCATGTGACCTTGGGCAAATTGCTTATCTTCTCCGTGTCTCAGTTCCTTCAGCTGCAAAATAGATATTCAATGCCTCTTCATTCATTCATTCATTTGATCGTCTTTATTGAGTGCCTACTGTTTGCAGAGCACTGTACTAAGCACTTGAGAGAGTATATTACAGCAATAAACAGTCACGTTCCCTGCCCACAGCAAGCTTTCAGTCCGCGGAGGAGAAGACAGACACAAATGCAAATAAATAAAATAAAATTACAGGTATGCACGTAAGTGCTGTGGGGCTGGGAGAGGGGAAGAGCAAAGGGAGCAAGTCAAGATGATGCAGAAGGGAGTGGGAGATGAGGAAAAGTGGGGCTTGGTCTGGGAAGGCCTCTTGGAGGAGATGGGCCTTCAATAAGGCTTTGAAGGTGGGGAGAATAACTGTTTGTCGGGGATGAGGAGGGAGGGCATTCCAGGCCAGAAGCAGGACTTGGGCTGGGGTTGGCAGTGTGACAGGAGAGACTGAAGCAAAGTGAGAAGGTTAGCATTAGAGGATCCAACTGTGAGAGCTCGGTTGTAGAAGGAGAGAAGTGAGGTGAGATGATAATAATAATAATAATATTAATGGCATTTATTAAACTCTTACTATGTACAAAGCACTGTTCTAAACACTGGAGAGGTTACAAGGTGATCAGGTTGTCCCACGGGGGGCTCACAGTCTTAATCCCCATTTTACAAATGAGGTCACTGAGGCCCAGAGAAATGTAGCGACTTTCCCAAAGTCACATAGCTGACAATTGACGGAGCTGGGATTTGAACCCATGACTTCTGACTCCAAAGCCCGTGCTCTTTCCACTGAGCCACACTGCTTCTCTGGAGGTGGCAAGGTGGTGAAGTGTTTTAAAGCCAGTGGTGAGGAGTTTTTCTTTATTGAGGAGGTAGATAGACAACCACTGGAGATTTTTGAGGAGCGGGGGTGATTCCTTAGGGCTCAGTGGAAAGAGCCCGGGCTTGAGCATCAGAAGTCATGGGTTCTAATCCCAGCTCTGACACTTTGGGCAAGTCACTTAACTTCTCTGTGCCTCAGTTACCTCATCTGGAAAATGGGGATTAAGAGTGAGCCCCACGTGGGACAACCCGATTACCTTGTATCTCCTCCAGCACTTAGAACAGTGCTCAGCACATAGTAAGCGCTTAACAAATGCCATCATTATTATTATTATTCATTCATTCATTCAATCAATCATATTTATTGAGCACTTACTGTGTGCAGAGCACTGTACTAAGTACTTGAACAGTACAATTCAGCAACAAATAGAGACAATCCCTGCCTAACAACAGGCTCACAGTCTAGAAGGGGGGTATATAAGTGCTGTGGGGCTGGGAGACAAAAAGGGAGTAGAAAAAGAGAAAATGAGCTCTTAGACAGGGAAGTCCTCTTAGAAGAGTTGTGCTTTCAATAAGGCTTTGAAGGGGGAGAAAGTAATTGTCAGAAATGGAGAGGAAGGAAGTTACAGGACATGGATGAGAGGTTGACGATGAGATAGATGATGATGATGGCATCTACTAAGCACTTACTATGTGCAAAGCACAGTTCTAAGCACTGGGGAGGTTACAAGGTGATCAGGTTGTCCCATGGGGGGCTCACAGTGTTAGTCCCCATTTTCCAGATGAGGTAACTGAGGCCCAGAGAAGTGAAGTGACTTGCCCAAAGTCACACAGCTGACAAGTGGTGGGGCTGGGATTTGAACCCGTGATCTTTCCACTGAGCCAAGCTGCTTCTGCTTCTGATAGATGAAACTGAGGCATCATGAGTAGGTTGGCATTAGAGAAGTGAAGTGTATGGGCTGGGTTGTAGTAAGAGAGTAGCGAGGTGAGGTAGGAGTGGGAAAAGTAATTGAGCACTTTAAAGCCAATGGTGAGGAGTTTCTGTTTGATGAGGAGGTGGATGGGCAACCACCAGAGTTTCTTGAGGAGTGGGGAAACATGGCCTAATCATTTTTGTAGAAAAATCATCCAGGCAGGAGAGTGAAGTAGGGACTGGAGTGGAGAGAGACAAGAGGCTGGGAGGTCAGCAAAGAGGCCGATACAGTAATCAAGGCAGGATAGGATAAGTACTAGATCTGTCTACACGTTTTGTTGTCTGTTTCCCCTTTCTAGACTGTGAGCCCCTTGTTGGGTAGGGACCGTCTCTATATGTTGCCAACTTGTACTTCCCAAGTGCTTAGTACAGTGCTCTGCACACAGTAAGTGCTCAATAAATACAATTGAATGAATGAATGAATGAATGAATGAATGAATACTAGGATTAATGTGGTAGCAGTTTGGATGGAGAGGAAAAGACATCGTCCCCCCCGCCTCTACTGCTAGCCGCACCACGTACCCCAGCTGTTTGGCCCATACTGGACAGTGGTGGTGGCTATAGGGACAATAGGTGTGGCAGGGAACAGTCGAGAACTGGGTGCCAGTGATAATCATAACTCTCTCAGCCACACCAAAGTTGGGACTAAAGCGAGGAGTTTCTGTCTTGGCCAGAGATGTTTGATCCATCCATGACAGATGCCTGTGTCCAGGTCCCCAGGCCTGCCAGTTCAGTGGGGTGGCATTCATTCATCATATATTCAATCGTATTTATTGAGCACTTACTGTGTGCAGAGCACTGTACTAAGCGCTTGGGAAGTACAAGTTGGCAACATATAGAGATGGTCCCTACCCAACAGCAGCGGCAGCAATGGCAGCCATTGCTGTTATCCACCACCACCTTGATTGTGGGGTTTTCTCTGAACACCCTGGTCCCAAGGGTGTTATAACCTAATAATAGTTAATAATAATGATGGCATTTATTAAGCACTTACTATGTGCAAAGCACTGTTCTAAGTGCAGGGGAGGTTACAAGGTTATCAGGTTGACCCATGTGGGGCTCACAGTCTTCATCCCCATTTTACAGATGAGGTAACTGAGGCGCAGAGAAGCGAAGCGAGTTGCCCAAAGTCACACAGCTGACAATTGGTGGAGCCAGGATTTGAACCCATGACCTCTGACTCCAAAGCCCGGGTGCTTTCCACTGAGCCACGCTGCTTCTCATAATTAATAATAATTATGGTATTTCTTAAGCACTTACTATGTGTCAGGCACTGTACTCAGCTCTGGGGTGCATACAAGCAAACTAGGTTGGGTACAGTTCCTTGTCCCATGTGGAGCTCAGAATCTCAATCCCCATTTTATAGATGAGGTAACTGAGGCCCAAAGAAGTGAAGTGACTTACCCAAGGTCACAAGGCAGACAAGTGGCTCAGTGGGAAGTGGGAAGCAGCGCGGCTCAGTGGAAAGAAGATGGGCTTTGGAGTCAGAGGTCGTGCGTTCAAATCCCAGCTCCGCCAATTGTCAGCTGTGTGACTTTGGGCAAGTCACTTCACTGCTCTGGGCCTCAGTTCCCTCATCTGCAAAATGGGGATTAAGACTGTGAGCCCCTCGTGGAACAACTTGATCACCTTGTAACCTCCCCAGCGCTTAGAACAGTGCTTTGCACATAGTAAGCACTTAATAAATGCCATAAAAAAAGTGGCAGAGCTGGGATTAGAACCCATGACCTTCGTACTCCCAGGCCTGTGCTCTGTCCACTATGCCATTCTGCTTCCAATTTAGGCCTGCGGGATTGGGAGGCAGAACCCCAAAATCAGGACAATCTCACTTAAAGTGAATCCTCCAGTCATTTTGTTCTATACCCCTTCCTTCCTTTAATGGTACTATTTGTTAAGCGCTTACTAGGTACCAGGCACTGTACTAAGCGCTGGGGTAGAAACAAGCTAATCAGGTTAGACACAGTCCCTGTCCCACATGGGGCTCACAGTCTTAACCCCTACTGTACAGAGGAGGAAACTGAGGCACAGAAAAGTGAACTGACTTGCCCAAGGACACACAACAGACACATGATGGAGCCAGGATTAGAATCCAGATCCTCTGACTCCCTAGGGTATGTTCTTTCCATTAGTCCATGCTGCCTTCTCCATCCTTCTCCATCCAGCAGATAAAAATATGTCTCAGGGGAAAGAATGCATTGGTAAGTTTTTGTTGTTGATGATGATGATGGTATTTGTTAAGCACTTACTATATGCCAAGCACTGTTCTAAGCACTGGGGAGGATTCAGGTAATCAGGTTGTCCCACGTCATATGGGGAGTCATAATCCCCATTTTACAGATGAGGTAACAGAGACCCAGAGAAGGTAAATGACTTGCCTAAGGTCACACAGCATACAAGTGATAGAGACGGGATTAGAATCCATGACCTCTGACTCCCAAGCCCATCTTCTTTCCACTGAGCCAGGCTGCTTTCAAAAGTTTCTGATAGAATGAGGTAGTTCCCTAGCTACCACCCATTATTACTCTACTTATTTGTTACTCTATTTACTATTATTATTATTTTTTTATTATTATTATTATTCATTCATTATTACTCTATTTTATTTGTACATATTTATTCTATTTCTTTTATTTTGTTACTATGTTTTGTTTTGTTCTCTGTCTCCCCCTTCCAGACTGTGAGCCCACTGTTGGGTAGGGACCGTCTCTATATGCTCCCAACTTGTACTTCCCAAGCGCTTAGTACAGTGCTCTGCACACAGTAAGCGCTCAATAAATACGATTGAATGAATGAATGAATGAATTGGTTATGACACTACAGCCCTGATGCTATTCCACAGTCACTCTGGTCAGAAGAACAGTGCTTGGCACATAGTAAGCGCTTAGCAAATACCATCACCATCAAATGGGTCTTAAAGATAAAATTCTTGCCTGGAATGTGCTACTACCCTGACGACCTACTTATTCGTTGTAATAATAATGGCATTTATTAAGTGCTTACTACGTGCAAAGCACTGTTCTAAGCACTGGGGAGGATACAAGGTGATCAGGTTGTCCCACGGGGGGCTCACAGTCCTAATCCCCATTTTACAGTTGAGGTAACTGAGGCCTAGAGTTGTACCCACAGCCCGGCAAAACACAGGCTATAGAGAATGTGAAAGAGTTGAGTGCCAACCATTTGCATTAGTGAGCCCGTTGTTGGATAGGGACCATCTCTATATGCTGCTGACTTTACTTTCCAAGCGCTTAGTACAGTGCTCTGCACACAGTAAGCGCTCAATAAATACGATTGAATGAAAGAATTACACTGAATTCCAACTCTCCGTCCTGAAGTGCATCTCCTAGCACAGAAGCTAAGCTCTAAAGGTCAACTAATAATAATAATGATGATGGTATTTGTTAAGCGCTTACTATGTGCAAAGCACTGTTCGAAGCGCTGGAGAGGTTACAAGGCGATCAGGTTGTCCCACAGTTATAATCCCCATTTTACAGACGAGGCACAGAGAAGTTAAGTGACTTGCCCAAAGTCACACAGCTGAGAGTTGGCGGAGCTGGGATTTGAACCCATGACCTCTGACTCCAAAGCCCGGGCTCTTTCCACTGAGTCACGCTGTATATGTTAAGTACTTACTCTGTGCTAAGCACTGGGGTAGGTAAAAGCTAATGAGATCAGACAGAGTTCCTGTTTCTCAAAGGGCTCGCAGTCTAAATAAGAGGAAGCAGCAAGGCCTAGTAGAAAGAGCATGGCACTGGGAGTCAGAGGATCTGGGTTCTAAATCCAGTTATGCCACGTGTCTGCTGTGTGACCTTGGGCAAGTCACTTTATGTGTGACTCAGTTCCCTCATCTACAAAATGGGAATTCAAAACCTATCCTTCCTCCTACTTAGACTGTGAGCCCCACGAGGGACCTGATTATTTTTGTATCTACCCCAGCGATAAGTACAGTGCTTGTTGGCATGTAATAATAATAATAATAATAATAATAATAATAATAATAATAATAGCATTTATTAAGCACTTACTATGTGCAAAGCACTGTTCTAAGCGCTGGGGAGGTTGCAAGGTGATCAGGTTGTCCCAAGAGGGGGGCTCACAGTCAATCCCTATTTTACAGATGAGGTAACTGAGGCACAGAGAAGTTAAGTGACTTGCCCAAAGTCACAGAGCTGACAATTGGCGGAGCCGGGATTTGAACCCATGACCACTGTCTCCAAAGCCCGGGGTCTTTCCACTGAGCCATGCTGCTTCTCTAAGTATGTAGTAAGAACTTAACAAAAACCATCATCACTATTATTCAATAATTGGGAGAACAGGTATTGAATCCCCTCTAAACACAGTAAACACTCAAGTAATATGATTGATTGATTTTAATAATAATAATACTTGTGGTATTTGTTATGTGCTTACTATGTGTCAGGCACTGTACTAAGTTTTGTTTTGTATGTTTGTACAGATTTATTACTCTATTTTACTTGTATATATTTACTATTCTATTTATTTTGTTAATGATGTGCATCTAGCTTTAATTCCATTTGTTCTGACGACTTGACACCTGTTCACATGTTTTGTTTTGTTGTCTGTCTCCCCCTTCTAGACTGTGAGCCCGTTGTTGGGTAGGGACTGTCTCTATATGTTGCCGACTTGTATTTCCCAATCGCTTAGTACTGCATACAGTAAGTGCTCAATAAATACTATTGAATGAATGAATGAATGAATACAAGCAAATTGGGTTGGACGCAGTCCCCGTCGCACGTGGGGCTCACGGTCTCAATCCTCATTTTACGATGGGTTAACTGAGGCCCAGAGAAGTGAAGCGACTTGCCAGAGGTCACACAGCGGGCAAGTGGCAGAGCGGGAATGAGAACCCAGGTTATCTGAGTCCCAGGCCTGGGGTCTTCCCCCTAGGCCACACTGCTTCTCGGGCAACAAAGCTGCCCTGGGTGGGACACCTGATGTCAGCAGGATACCAAAGCAGGGACTATGTGGCAAACTGTTGGGTAGGGACCGTCTCTATATGTTGCCAGCTTGTACTTCCCAAGCGCTTAGTACAGTGCTCTGCACACAGTAAGCGCTCAATAAATACGATTGATTGACTGATTGAAACCAAGAGCAAAGGTACCAGAGGAAATGATAAGCAAAGTCTCGAGCAATGCTGCGACCCAGCTGAAGGCCGGGTGTCATCGCTGTAGATAATAATGGCATTTGTTAAGCGCTTACTATGTGCAGCGCACTGTTCTAAGCGCTGGGGGGGAAACAATGTGATCAGGCTGCTCCACGTGGGGCTCACAGTCAGTCCCCATTTTACAGATGAGTTAACTGAAGCTCAGAGAATTTAAGTGACTTGCCCAAGGTCACACAGCAGACATGTGGTGGAGCCAGAATTCGAACCCATGACCTCTGACTCCAAAGCCCATGCTCTTTCCACTGAGCCACGCTGCTTCTCTAGATGTGTCCTCTAGATTGGAAGCTCGCTGTGGGTGGGGATTGTGCCTATGAACTCTGTTATATTGGGCTCTCCCAGGCGCTTAGTATAGTAAGTAAGCACTGTAAGCTCATTAAGGGCAGGGGCTTTGAAGTCAGAGGTCATGGGTTCATATCCCGACTCCGCCACTTGTCAGCTGTGTGACTTTGGGCAAGTCACTTCACTTCTCTGTGCCTCAGTTACCTTATCTGTAAAATGGGGATTAAGACTTTGAGCCCCCCGTGGGACAACCTGATCACCTTGTAACCTCCCCAGCGCTTAGAACAGTGCTTTGCACATAGTAAGTGCTTAATAAATGCCATCATTATTATTATCATTATGGGCAGGGAACGCGTTTGCTAATTCTGCTGTACTGTAAAGCATGGCTTAATGGATAATGGGCTCTAATCCTGACTCTTCCAATTATTCATTTCATCGTATTTATCGAGCGCTTACTGTGTGCAGAGCACTGTACTAAGCGCTTGGGAAGTACAAGTTGGCAACAGAGACAGTCCCTACCCAACAATGGGCTCACAGTCTAGAAGGGGGAGACAGACAACAAAACAAAACATGTGGACAGATGTCATCAGAATAAATTATTGAATCGTATTTATTGAGCGCTTACTGTGTGCAGAGCACTGTACTAAGCCCTTAATTATCTGTTGTGTGACCTTGGGCAAGCCACTTCACTTCTCTGTGCCTCATCTGTACCTCATCTGTAAAATGGGGATTGAGACTGTGAGGCCCCATGTGGGACAGGGACTGTGTCCACCCCGATTTTCTTGTATCCATCCCAGCATTTAGTACAGCGCCTGGCACATAGTAAGCGCTTAACCAATTCCACAATTATTATTATCACTCTCCCAAGCTCTTAGTACACTGCTCTGTACGTCATAAGCACTCAATAAAAATAATACCGTTGATAGATTGAAGAAATAAACACCATTGATCGATTGATGGATTGACCACTATGACGTCCCGCAATCAGGAAAGAGGTGGCTCTTTTCAAAAGCAGCTCTGTCAGAACTGTGAAGGAGGTAAGCGAAGGTGAAGACAGGGCCAGGGGTTCCAAGTAACAAATACAACAGCACAGCAAGGGTCACCCTTTGTGTCGGCAAAATATAGCCGGGAATATGGGACTCGCTTTCCAATAATACACACTCAGCGGGGGGAGAATATCCTTGCCAGTGGTGTTTTTCTCACATATAAAGGACTATTATAGACGTTATTATACCTGGATATTTTTTTAAATTGGCCCTACTGAGAGCTCACCTACTCCAGGAGGCCTTCCCAGACTGAGCCCCTTCCTTCCTCTCCCCCTTGTCCCCCACTCCACCCCCCCATCTTACCTCCTTCCCTTCCCCACAGTACCTGTATATATGTATATATGTTTGTACATATTTGTTACTCTATTTATTTATTTTACTTGTACATATCTATTCTATTTATTTTATTTTGTTAGTATGTTTGGTTTTGTTCTCTGGCTCCCCCTTTTATACTGTGAGCCCACTGTTGGGTAGGGACTGTCTCTATATGTTGCCAACTTGTACTTCCCAAGCACTTAGTACAGTGCTCTGCACACAGTAAGCGCTCAATAAATACGATTGATAATAATAATTATACTTTTTGCTTTGTTATTTATGCTTTTGTTAAATGCTTACTATGTGCCTGGACACCATACTAAGTGCCGGGATAGATGCAAGCTAAGCAGGGTGGACAGAGTTCCCTGTTCCACATGGGGCTCAGTCTTAATCGCCGTTTTCCATATGAGGGAACTGAAGCACAGAGAAGTGAAGTGACTTACCCAAGGTCACCCAGCAGATAAGTGGCAGAGCCCGAGCCCTCGCTCTATCATCTAGGCCAAGCGGCTTCTCTTTGTTAAGAGCTTTCTATGTGTCAAGCACTGTTCTAAGCACTGAGGTAGAGACATGCTAATCAGGTTAATCACAGTCCCTATGGGCAGAGAATGTGTCTGTTTATTGTTATATTGCACTCTCCCAAGCACTTAGTAGAGCGTTTGCACACAGTAAGCACTCAGTAAAGATGACTGAATGAATGAACTTCAGGATCACAGTCTAAGCAGGAAGGAGAACAGGTTTCTGAGCTTTTGAAAGGTTTAAATGCCTTAAGCGAGAACCAGGAAGGTTGTCCCCAGGGTAGCCAGCACGAGAGCATATTTAGATGGACATCTGGCTCTCTCATCGGACACAGAAAAAAATGACAAACATCCCCCCTTCTTCCTGTCTGCTCTGCTGTCACCTGAGAGCTGCCAGGAAAAGCAGGAAGGGCAGTTGTCCGCCACACCAAGCTTGGGGGACCTACTTTGTAATCATACTGATAATTATAGTACTCGTTAGGCACTTACTAAAGCGGTGGGGTAGATTCAAGTTAAATAGGTTGGACTAAGTCCCTGTCCCACATGGGGCTCACACTCTTAGACCCCGTTTGATAAAAGAGGCCCAGAGAAGTGAAGTGACTTGCCTAGGGTCACACAGCAGACATGTGGTGGAGCTGGAATTAGAACCCAGGTCCTTCTGACTCCTAGGCCTGTGCTGATTTAACAAGGGGAGACAGAAGCAGACATAGCAACCCCACCCTCAGACCACTTACAATCTACTGAGATCTACATCTCTGCCCCTGCTCTCTCCCCCTCTCTCCAGGCTCGCATCTCCTCCTGCCTTCAGGACATCTCCATTTGGATGTCTGCCTGCCACCTAAAGCTCAACATGTCGAAGACTGAGCTCCTTGTCTTCCCTCCCAAAGCCTGCCCTCTCCCTGACTTTCCCATCTCTGTTGACGGCACTACCATCCTTCCCGTCTCACAAGCCCTCAACCTTGGTGTCATCCTCGACTCCGCTCTCTCATTCACCCCTCACATCCAAGCCGTGACCAAATCCTGCCGGTCTCAGCTCCACAACATTGCCAAGATCCGCCCTTTCCTCTCCATCCCAACCGCTACCCTGCTCATTCAAGCTCTCATGCTACCCCATCTGGACTACTGCATCAGCCTTCTCTCTCTCGTGTCTCACTCCACTTCAATCCATACTTCATGCTGCTGCCCGGATTATCTTTGTCCAGAAACGCTCTGGGCATATTACTCCCCTCCTCAAAAATCTCCAGTGGCTACCAATCAATCTGCGCATCAGGCAGAAACTCCTCACCCTGGGCTTCAAGGCTGTCCATCCATCCCCTCGCCCCCTCCTACCTCACCTCCGTTCTCTCCTTCTCCAGCCCAGCCCGCACCCTCCGCTCCTCCGCCGCTAATCTCCTCACCGTACCTCGCTCTCGCCTGTCCCGCCATCGGCCCCCGGCCCACGTCATCCCCCGGGCCTGGAACGCCCTCCCTCTGCCCATCCGCCAAGCTAGCTCTCTTCCTCCCTTCAAGGCCCTACTGAGAGCTCACCTCCTCCAGGAGGCCTTCCCACACTGAGCCCCTTCCTTCCTCTCCCCCTCGTCCCCCTCTCCATCCCCCCATCTACCTCCTTCCCTTCCCCACAGCACCTGTATATATGTATATATGTTTGTACATATTTATTACTCTATTTATTTATTTATTTATTTTATTTGTACATATCTATTCTATTTATTTTATTTTGTTAGTATGTTTGGTTTTGTTCTCTGTCTCCCCCTTTTAGACTGTGAGCCCACTGTTGGGTAGGGACTGTCTCTATATGTTGCAAATTTGTACTTCCCAAGCGCTTAGTACAGTGCTCTGCACATAGTAAGCGCTCAATAAATATGATTGATGATGATGATGATGATGATGATGATGATGATGATGATGATGATGATGATGAGAGTAATAGAGCAGTGAAAATTATTCACAATCGAGGGAGGTGAAGAGTGAATCAAGGAGATACAAGGAAGGAGCTGAAAAATGAATTACATATACAAAATGAAATTATAAATTTGTTTGTTGATGGTATTTCTTAAGCGCTTAACTTTGTGCTAGCCAATGTACTGTGCACTGGGGTGGATATAAGCAATATAAGCATGAGAAGCAGCATGGCTTAGTAGAAGGAGCACAGCTTGGGAGTCAAAGGTCATGGGTTTGAATCCCGGCTCCGCCACTTGTCAGATGTGTGACTTTAGGCAAGTCACTTCACTTCTCTGGGCCTCAGTTCCCTCATCTGTAATACGGGGATCCCCACGTGGGACAACCTGTTAACACTGTATCTACCCCAGTGCTTAGAACAGTTCTCGGCACATAGCAAGCGCTTAACAAATACCATTATTATAAATCGGGTTGGGTACAGTACCTGTCCCATGTGGGGCTCACAGTCTCAATCCCCATTTTGCAGATGAGGGACCTGAGGCCCAGAGAAGTGAAGTGACTTACCCAAAGTCACACAGCAGACACGTGGCAGATCCAGGATTATCTGCAGGCTAATAAATGTACCTGAGGGCAGGATAAGAATAAAATAATAATAATGATGATGATAGTTTTTGCTAAGCGCTTACTATGTGCCAAGCACTGTTCTAAGCACTGGGGTAGATACAAGGTAATCAGGTTGTCCCATGTGGGGCTCACAGTCTTAATCCTCATTTTACAGATGAGGTAACTGAGGCACAGAGACTTGCCCAAAGTCACACAGCTGATAAGTGGCAGAGTCAGGATTAGAACACATGACCTCCGACTCCCAAGCCCGTTCACTTTCCACTGAGCCACGCTGCTTATTAACTAATTAGGGCAGTTTGGTGGTGGTTTTTCTTGTCTAACCAGATCACTGTTGGTCAGTATTTGGTCTTCAAAGCTTTTGCTTTTCGTCTATGGTGTGGATGTGATTGAAAAGAAGGCTGCCTGGTTCTCGGGCCTGCACGTCCATAGAGAGCGAGGCTCGGTTTACAGCTGCAGACATCTCTGTAGACGCCATCTCTCAGCCACTCTACTTCCCAATCAGCCCATCGTATTTATTGAGCACTCACTGTGTGCAGAACACTGTACTAAGCGCTTAGAAGAGTACCATCTAGCCATATAACAGACACATTCTCTACCCACGGACAAGCTTATAGACTGCCTCTCGGACTCACACTCTATTTTTCTTGCTTCTATCCATGGCCTAGTGGATAGAGCCCAGATTTGGTAGTCAGTAGGATCTAGGTTCTAATCCCATCTCCGCCGCTCGTCTGCTGTGTGACCTTGGGCAAGTCACTTCACTTCTCTGGGCCTCAATTACCTCATCTGTAAAATCGGGATTGAGACCGTGAGCCCCATGAGGGACCTAGACTGCGTCCAACCTGATTACCTTGTATCTACCCCGGTGCTTAGTTCAGTGTCTGGCACTTAGTAAGCGCTTAACAAATACCATTAAACATAAACAAACAAAAAGATAGATAGGTAGATAGATGATAAATAGAAAAATAGATTGATGGATAGATAGATAGGTATCTAGATAGATAGATGGATACGGCATAGTGGATACAGCATGGGCTTGGGAGACAGAAGGAGCTAAATTTTAATCCCGGCTCTGCTATGAGACCCTGGGCAAGACACTTAACTTCTCTGGGCCTCAGTTTCCTCATCTGTAAAATGGGGTATAAGACTTTGAGCCCCTTGTGGGACAGGAAACCCCATGGAGAAGCTGCGTGGCTCAGTGGAAAGAGCCCGGGCTTTGGAGTCAGAGGTTACAGGTTCAAATCCCGGCTCTGCCACTTATCAGCTGTGTGACTTTGAGCAAGTCACTTCACTTCTCTGGACCTCAGTTCCCTCATCTGTAAAATGGGGATCAAGACTGTGAGCCCCCCGTGGGACAATTTGATCACCTTGTAACCTCCCCAGCACTTAGAACAGTGCTTTGCACATAGTAAGCGCTTAATAAATGTCATTATTATTATTATTACAGGGTTACTGTCCAACCCAATTTACTTGTATCCACCCAAGCCCTTAGTACAGTGCCTGGCACATAGTAGATGCTTAACAAATACAGTTATCATTATTATTATAATAGATAGGTAGATAAACAGATAAATAAACAAATAAGTAAATATCTGGGGTGAGCCCTCAACAAGCTGCCTTATTAGTGAATGTTTGTGATTCCATGAACAACAACAAGGAAGAGAATGGAGAAGGCCCTGATGGGCTCCACTTGAGGACAGGTGGTTGCTCGTCCATGGGGGGTGGGGCATGGAGGGAGGCATGGTTTTCTCTCCCTGTTATACCCAATAAAGGACCTGGGCCAATCAATGACTGCCACATGGATCCACAGCTGGGATGCCTAAGGCAGATAAAAGGCCATAGCTTTGAATCGCGAAGAAGCACGTGTGAGAAGCAAAGCAAGAGAAGCAGCAAAAGCAAAGCAGGAGGGTGGCACTCAAAAGCAGCAGGAGATGCAGCATTTGGGGGATGTGGCAAACAGAGGAGGCTTGCAGTGTCAGCAGTCCTTGAGCCAGAAACTTCTCCCAACCTTCTGCCTTGGGATCAACAGAACAGGTTCCTTTGGCCAGCAGATTGGTAGTAATAATGATAATGATGGCATTTATTAAGCACTTACTATGTGCACAGCACTCTTCTAAGCGCTGGGGAGGTTACAAGGTGATCAGGTTGTCTGGGGTTGGCGGGCTCACAGTCTTAATCCCCATTTTACAGATGAGGTAACTGAGGCCCAGAGAAGCTAAGTGACTTGCCCAAAGTCACACAGCTGACAATTGGCGGAGCCGGGATTTGAACCCATGACCTCTAACTCCAAAGCCCGGGTTCTTTCCACTAAGCCACCCTGCTTCTCTGCTTCTACCAAGGGTAGTAAACCCTTGGTAGGGTGAGGGAGTGAGAGTGTGGATGTGTCACTCTCTTACATGTTGGTAAGACTAAGGAAAAAACTTTCCACAGTAATCTTGGTTTGACTTACTATGTGTCACTGAGTCTCTCCCAGTCCAGGAAAGTCCTGGTTGGTACGAGTTGGGGGCTTGTGACAATAGAGAGAGAGATCGATAGACTTTTAGACTGTGAGCCCACTGTTGGGTAGGGACTGTCTCTATATGTTGCCAACTTGTACTTCCCAAGCGCTTAGTACAGTGCTCTGCACACAGTAAGTGCTCAATAAATACGGTTGATTGATTGATAGACAAATAAACCCAAGCACGATACCCAGAACCCCTGGAGCAGGGCATCCACAGTCCCTCACAGAGGGAGGGAGGCTTAGTTTCACTATTATTTGGGGGGAAAAAAAGTTCTACAGCCTTTGTGTCATGCCTGGCAGACGAATGCGCTTGTGTGTATTGTGTAGGACAGCCTTGCCCTGGGAGGGGCCTTGCGTCATCAGCTTCTCTTTTCTGGAGTTCCAGCATTTCTTTCCCAACAAGTTTTCTTTCTTGGGTTCAGAGCATTCTCATGCTCACTCTCAAGGGAATTCGGAAATGTTGGTACACATCCATTTGGCCGTTCCGAGGTTGTGAGAGCGTGGGAAAAATGAAAAATTGTGCCTTCTACAGGTTCTGATGGTTACCATTATTTTCTGGGGGTTCCGGTCATTCACATGTGGTTTATTTTCAAAGCTGCAGATGTGCTAATGACTTAATCATCATTAAAAAGAGCAGCTTGAGGAACTGTGGAAAAAATGTGGTTTAAAATGTGACTATACAGGTTTGAAAATTGCAAATGATTGCTACTAGCAGTAAGAGAAAAAGAAACAGTGTAGCTTAGTTCTTTCATGATGATGATGATGATGATGATAAATTCATTCATTCAGTCGTATTTATTGAGCGCTTACTGTGCACAGAGCACTGTATTAAGTGCTTGGGAATACAAGTTGGCAACATACAGAGACGATCCCTACCCAACAACGGGCTCACAGTCTAGAAGGGGGAGACAGACAACAAAACATGTGGACAGGGGTCAAGTCGTCAGAACAAATAGAATTAAAGCTAAATGCACATCATTAACAAAATAAATAGAATAGTAAATATGTACAAGTAAAGTAAATAGAGTAATAAATATGTTCAAACATATATATGTTCAAACATATATATATATATGTGTGTGTGTGCTGTGGGGAGGGGAAGGAGGTAGGGCGGGGGGATGGGGAGGAGGAGAGGAAAAAGGGGGCTCAGTGTGGGAAGGCCTCCTGGAGGAGGTGAGCTCTCAGTAGGGCTTGGAAGGGAGGAAGAGAGCTAGCTTGGCGAATGTGCCAGGGGAGGGCATTTCAGGCCAGGGGGAGGACGTGGGCCGGGGGTCGACGGTGGGACAGGCGAGAACGAGGTACGGTGAGGAGGTTAGCAGTGGCAGAGGAGCGGAGGGTGCGGGCTGGGCTGGAGAAGGAGAGAAGGGAAGTGAGGTAGGAGGGGGCAAGGTGATGGACAGCCTTGAAGCCGAGAATGAGGAGTTTTTGCTTGATGCGTAAGTTGACAGGCAGCCACTGGAGATTTTTGAGGAGGGGAGTAACATGCCCAGAGCATTTCTTGGTATTTGCTATGTGCTAGGCACTGTATTAAACACTAGGGTGGATTTAAAGCAAATTGAGTTGGACACAGTCCCAGCCCTATGTGGGGCTCACAGTCTCAATCCCCATTTTACAGATAAGGTAACTGAGGCCCAGAGAAGTGAAGTGACTTGCCTGAGGTCACACAGCAGAAAAATGATGGAGCCGGATTAGAAACTAGGCTCCTAGGCCTGTGCTTTATCCCCTCAAGCACTTACTGTGTGCAGAGCACTGTACTCAGTACTTGCGAGACAATGGTGTACTCGAAATCATTTGCTTCGCAGCCACCGGTTATTGCCCGGATAGGCTGTTATTTCTTTTTTTTTTTTTGTCTACCCTGTGCCTCCCTACTCTTCTTCCAAGCAGCATGGCCTTGTGGAAAGAACATAGGCTTGGAAGTCAAATGACCTGGATTTTAAATCCGGCTCCACGACTTGCTGCCGGGTGACCTTGGGCAAGTCACAACTTCTCTGTGCTTCATTCATTCATTCAATTGTATTTATTGAGCACTTACTGTGTGCAGAGCACTGTACTAAGGGCTTGGGAAGTATAAGTTGGCAACATATAGAGATGGTCCCTACCCAACAGTGGCCTCACAGTCTAGAAGGGGGAGACAGACAACAAAACAAAACATATTAACAAAATAAAATAAATAGAATAAATATGTACAAGTAAAATAGAGTAATAAATATGTACAAACATATATACATATACACAGGTGCTGTGGGGAGGGAAAGGAGGTAAGACTGGGGGGATAGTAATAGTAATTGTGGTATTTGTTGAGTTCTTACTATGTGTGTTGAGTTCTTACTATGTGCCAGGCACTGTACTAAGCTCTGGGGTGGATACAAACAAATCGGGTTGGACACAGTCCCTGTCATTCATTCATTCATTCATTCATTCAATTGTATTTATTGAGCGCTTACTGTGTGCAGAGCACTGTACTAAGCGCTGTCCCACTTGAGGTTCACAATCCCCGTTTTCCAAATGAAGTAACTGAGACATCTTGAAGTAAAGTGACTTGCCCAAGGCCACACAGCAGACAAGTAGCAGAGCGGGCATTAGAACCTATGACCTTCAGGCTCCCCAAGCCCACGGTCTAGCCATTAAGTCACGCTTAGTGCTCGTGTCCCCGCCTATTCCCGCTTCACCCCTCCTTCCCCTGCTTTATTTATTTCAATGTCTGTCTTCCCCTCTAGACTGTAAGCTTGTTGTGGGCAGGGAAAGTGTCTGCTGAGTCAATAATAATAATAATAATAATGGCATTTATTAAGTGCTTACTATGTGCAAAGCACTGCTCGAAGTGCTGGGGCACTGTTCTAAGAGTCTACTGTATTGCATTCTCCCAAGCACTTAATACACAGTGCTCAGCACATAGTAAGAGCTCAATAAATACGACTGCTTGATCCTTTTTTTCCCCCTCCCCATTCCACACACTTCCTACTGCTAATGGCCCATCCTCTTTGCCTCTTCACCTCCTTTTCCCCTGCTCTCCTCCTTCACCACAAGATCCTTCCACCCCAAATGCGGTCTTTTCTTTAAGGAGACCATTTTTTGTATGGTATTTAAGTGCTTTCTATGCTCCAGGAACTGTACTAACGGGAAAGATGCAAGCTACTCAGGTTGGACACAGTCCGTGTCCCACACGGAGCTCAAAGTATTAATCCCCGTTTCACAGATGAGGTAACTGAGGCCCAGAAAGGTTAAGTGACTTACCCAAGGTCTCAAAGTAGGCAAGTGAGAAGCAGCGTGGCTCAGTGGAAAGAGCATGGGTTTTGGAGTCAGAGGTCATGGGTTCAAATCCCGGCTCCACCAATTGTCCGCTGTGTGGCTTTGGGCAAGTCACTTCACTCCTCTGTGCCTCAGTGACCTCATCTGTAAAATGGGGATTAAGACCGTGAGCCCCCTGTGGGACAGCCTGATCACCTTGTAACCTCCCCAGCACTTAAAACAGTGCTTTGCGCATAGTAAGCACTTAATAAACGCCATCATTACTATTAAGTGGCAGAGCCGGGATTAGAATCCAGGTCCTTTTGACTCCAGGCCCGGGCTCTATCCACTAGGCCTCGATGAGTCATTCATTCAATCGTATTTATTGAGTGCTTACTGTGTGCAGAGCACTGTACTAAGCGCTTGGGAAGTACAAGTTGGCAACATATAGAGACGGTCCCTACCCAACAGTGGGCTCGCAGTCTAGAAGGGGGAGAAGAGTCTAGAAGAGTCCTACGTCTTCAGAGGCTGCAGGGAATCAGTCCAAGCTGACAGTCGATGTTAGCAAGGGACGAAGCCAAGGAGATGCTATGAGAGAAAAAGGATGCAGGCAGAAGCCCAGCTCTTTTCAAGGGCATGTTACTCCCCTCCTCAAAAATCTCCAATGGCTACCAATCAATCCGCATCAGGCAGAAACTCCTCACCCTGCGCTTCAAGGCCGTCCATCCCCTCGCCCCCTCCTACCTCCCCTCCCTTCCCTCCTTCCCCAGCCCAGCCCGCACCCTCCACTCTTCCGCCGCTAATCTCCTCACCGTTAGGCCTCGCTCTCGCCTGTCCCGCCATCGACCCCCGGCCCACGTCATCCCCCGGGCCTGGAACGCCCTCCCTCTGCCCATCCGCCAAGCTAGCTCTCTTCCTCCCTTCAAGGCGCTGCTGAGAGCTCACCTCCTCCAGGAGGCCTTCCCAGACTGAGCCCCTTCCTTCCTCTCCCCCTCATCCCCCCTCCATCCCCCCGTCTTACCTCCTTCCCTTCCCAACAGCACCTGTATATATGTATATATGTTTGTACATATTTATTAATCTATTTATTCATTTTACTTGTACATATCTATTCTATTTTATTTTGGTAATATGTTTGGTTTTGTTCTCTGTCTCCCCCCTCTATACTGTGAGCCCACTGTTGGGTAGGGACTGTCTCTATATGTTGCCAACTTGTACTTCCCAAGCGCTTAGTACAGTGCTCTGCACACAGTAAGCGCTCAATAAATACGATTGATTGATTCTCTGGCCCGCAGGGAAGAAAGCCTGCTGCTGCTTTTCACAGGCATTAAGAAAAGGTCAACAGAACACAGGAATCTCCTCAACCACTCCCCCTTCCCTCCTCTCTTCCCCTCTCGCCCTCCAGCATGGCTTAGTGGATAGACCACAGTCCTGGGTGTCAGAAGGACCTGGGTTCTAATCCCAATTCTGCTACAAGTCTGCTGTGGGACCTTGGGTAAGGCACTTCACTTCTCTGGGCCTCAGTTACCTCATCTGTAAAACGGAGATTAAAGTGTGAGCTCCACATGGGACAGGGACTCTGTCCAACCTGATTAAACCTGTAGCTATTCATTCATTCATTCAATTGTATTTATTGAGCGCTTACTGTGTGCAGAGCACTGTACTAAGCTCTTGGGAAGTACAAGTTGGCAACATATAGAGACGGTCCCTACCCAACAGTGGGCTCAGGTTGTCCCATGTGGGGCTCACAGTCTTCACCCCCATTTTACAGATGAGGGAACTGAGGGCAGGGAGAAGAGAAGTAACTTGCCCGAGGTCACACAGCTGACAAGTGGCTCCAGCGCTTAGAACAGTGCTTGACACATAGTAAGTGCTTAACAAGTTACCACCATTATTAGTATTAGTTTAGCTTTCACCCAAATGCTTTCCCTCGGGAGTTTGGTCTCCTTAAGCAGCTTGGCCTAGTGTTTGGAGCAGGGGCCTGGGCGTCGAAAGGTCCTGGGTTCTAATCCCAGCTCCCCCACTTCTCTTCTGTGTGACCTTGGGCAAGTCGCTTCACTTCTCTGGGCCTCCATTCCCTCATCTGTAAAATGGTGATTAAGACTGTGAGCCCCATGTGAGACAGGGACTATGTCCACCCCAAGATTACGTCTATCAAAGCGCTTGGCACGTAGTAAGCACTTAACGAATAAGAGGATTATTATTACAGTTGAGAGTGCCCCAGATCTCTGCCACTGGGAAAAACCAAAACCCTAGCCACGTACCCCTTAATATTATTCTGTTGCTGAGCCTGCGGCAGAAAACTCTGCTGTTTCTGAAACCACCATTCCTGATTTAAGTCAATCTTTCCTGGGAGGAGGCTCGAGGAAGCAGGTCTGACTCGTCAGCAAAATTTCTGCCCAGAGAAACTCCGACTATTTTTCCTGGAATCGCTACAGGCCGCTCTGCCGTCAGCCACCGATTCGGTTCCAATAGGACCGCGTGGCTTCCCTGTGTTGCTGTTTCCAAAGACCGATAGAGCCAATGTTGGAAAAACAGGCTGGCCGATCCCACGCGCCTGGAAGGGGATTGGCAGGGGGGCCCGGCAGAAAGCTAAATGAACACAGTCGGGGTGTGTGTATAATAACATCAGCTTCCAATTGAGAAAGGTATCGGTATTTCATTTCATTCCAGGAAACCCAGTGCCTACGAATAGAGAGGAAATAAGAACATCCACCCCCGCTATCCCTACCAAAATAGTGGGGAGGTCACGGGGAAGCTTTGAGCCTTCCCCTCAGTTCTGCGCATACAGAAAGCGCTCGATATATGCCATTGATTGATTGGATTGATTTTTGCTCTCCCCCCACCCCGCTTCAGAGACTGATTGAGGGCACAATGTTGCCAACTTGTACTTCCCAAGCGCTTATTACAGTGCACTGCACACAATAAGTGCTCAATAAATATGATTGAATGAATGAGTAATAATAATAATGGTATTAAGTGCTTACTATGTGCAAAGCACTGTTCTAAGTGCTGGGATCTCATCTCACTGAGAAGCACTGTGGCTCAGTGGAAAGAGCACAGGCTTTGAAATCAGAGGTCATGGGTTCAAATCCCAGCTCCGCCAATTGTCAGCTGTGTGACTTTGGGCAACTTCTCTGGGCCTCAGTTACCTCATCTGTAAAATGGGGATTAAGATTGTGAGCCCCTCATGGGGCAACCTGATCACCGTGCATCCTCCCAGCGCTTAGAGCAGTGCTTTGCATATAGTAAATGCTTAACAAATGCCATCGTTATTATTATCTCCTCTTCCCCCTCTTTCCTCTTCTCCCACTCCCTTCTGCATCACCCTGACTTGCTTCCTTTGCTCATCCCCGCTTCCAGCCCCACAACACTTATGTACCTATCTGTAATTTCTTTATTTACATTTATTTCATGCATTCATTCATTCATTCAATCGTATTTATTGAGCGCTTACTGTGTGCAGAGCACTGTACTAAGCTCTTGGGAAGTACAAGTTGGCAACATATAGAGACAGTCCCTACCCAACAACGGGCTCACAGTCTAGAAGGGGGAGAAAGACAACAAAACAAAACATCTGGACAGGTGTCAAGTCGTCAGAACAAATAGAATAAAAGCTCAATGCACATCATTAACAAAATAAATAGAATAGTAAATATGTACAAGTAAAACCAAATCTCACCCATGGATCAATGGAAAGAGCACAGGCTTGGGAGTCAGAGGTCATAGGTTCTAATCCCGGTTCCACCATTTGTCTGCCGTGTGAGCTTAGGCAAGTCACTTAACTTCTCTGTGCCTCAGTGATCTCATCTGTCAAATGGGGATGAAGACTGTGAGCACCACGTGGGACAACCTGATCACCTTGTATCCCCCCCAGTGCTTAGAACAGTGCTTTGCACATAGTAAGCACTTAACAAATACCATCATTATTATGAGACGCAGCGTGGCTTAGTGGAAAGAGCCCGGGCTTGGGAGTCAGAGGTCATGGGTTCTAATCCCGACCCCACCACTTATCAGCTGTGTGACTTTGGGGAAGTCACTTCACTTCTCTGGGCCTCAGTTCCCTCATCTGTAAAATGGGGATTATAATAATAATAATAATAATAATGGCATGATTATGTCTGTGAGCCCCACGTGGGACAACCTGATTACCTTGTATCTACCCCAGCACTTACAACAGTGCTTGGCATGTAGTAAGCGCTTAACGAATACCATTATTATCATTTATTTCTGTCTTCTATCCTCTAGACTTTAAGCTTGTTGTGGGCAGGGAATGTGTCTGTTATATTGTTCTATTGTACTCTCCCAAGCACTTATAGTACAGTGTTCTGCACACAGTAAGCGCTCAATAAATATAATTGAATGAATGGTAGGATTGCACCTGCCTGAATCACTCTGGAAGCAGCGTGGATCAGTGGAAAGAGCACGGGCTTTGGAGTCAGAGGTCATGGGTTCGAATCCCGGCCCCGCCACACGTCTGCTGTGTGACCTTGGGCAAGTCACTTAACTTCTCTGAGCCTCGGTTACCTCATCTGTGAAATGGGGATTAAGACTGTGAGCCCCACGTGGGACAACCTGATCACCTTGTATCCCCACAGCGCTTAGAACAGTGCTTTGCACATAGTAAGCACTTAACAAATGTCATCATTATTATTATTATAATTATTCAAGCAAAGGAGACAGGAAAAGTCGAGTGGAAGAGTGACCTTTTTCATTCTCCATGGCTCAAACAAAGGAGATCTGTTCCAGTAACATCAGATGCTTCCTTCCTGTCGACTCAACCTCTGACCGGTGTGATTTTTAAATGCTCAGATTCCAACCAAACACGGGGATAAGGATAGGATCTTTGTTAAATATCTTCCAGGTGCAAATGGATCCTCACCCAGTTGACTTCTAGACAATCCACCCGAAAGGGCAATGAGTAAAATGAGGGGAGTTGCCGGAAAGATGGTCCGGTCTGGCAGTGGGCCCCTCTTAGCCCAGTGTGGAGAAAGGGTCCTTCCAACCCCCATCCTGAGGAGATGCTTATTTCCCCGGAGCCGAAGGTCTTTGAAGCTGCCAGCAACAAAGGTTTCCGGCCCAGCTGCGGGGCTGGGAGAACGGACGTGAAGAATTTAGGTTGGACATTAGCGGGAGGTTTTTTTTTGTGTGTGTGTTTTTTTGTTTTTTTGTTTTCCCCTGAAAGAATGCTGGAAAATCACATTTTTTCCCCTCTCTGGATGTCTGTGTATCCAGCCCCAGTGCCAAAAGCAGGATGCCCATCGACTCCCTCAATCAGTTAACCACCCAATGGTATTTATCGAGAGCTTACTGTTTGCAGAGCTCTAGACTAGGTGCTTGGGAGAGTGTAATACAACAGAAATAATAATATTTGTTAAGCACTTGTGTGACTTCGGGCAAGTCACTTAACTTCTCTGTGCCTCAGTTACCTCATCTGTAAAATGGGGTTGAAGACGGTGAGCCCCCCGTAGGACAACCTCATCACCTTGTAACCTCCCCGCGCTTAGAACAGCGCTTTGTACATAGTAAGCACTTAATAAATACCATTATTATTATCATCATCATCATCAATCGTATTTATTGAGCACTTACTATGTGCAGAGCACTATACTAAGCGCTTGGGAAGTACAAATTGGCAACATAACATATTATTATTATTATTATTATTATGTGTCAAGCATTGTTCTAAGAGCTGGGGTAGATTCAAACTAATCAGGCTGGACAAAGTCCACAGGGTCCCACAGGGGGCTCACAGTTTAATCTCCATTTTACAGATGAGGCAACTGAGGCCCAAGGAAGTGACGTGACTTGCCCAAGGTCACACGGCAGACAAGTGGTGGAGCCGGGATTAGAACTCAGATCCTTCCTACTCTGAGGTCTACTCTATGCCACACGTTCCCTGCCCACAGCAGTGTGCAATCTAGAGATGACCTAACAGTATAGAGGAGTTTACAGTCTCCAGGCATCTGTGATGATGATGATGGCATTTGTTAAGTGCTTACTATGTGCAAAGCACTGTTCTAAGCACTGGGGGGGATACAAGGTGATTAAGTTGTCCCCCGTGGGGCTCACAGTCTTAATCCCCATTTTACAGATGAGGTAACTGAGGCTCAGAAAAGTTAAGTGACTTGCCCAAGGTCACACAACAGACATGTGACAGAGCCGGGATTCGAACCCATGACCTCTGACTCCAAAGCCTGGGCTCTTTCCACTGAGCCACGCTGCTTCTCTAATAATAATGATGGCATTTGTTAAGCGCTTACTGTGTGCAAACCACTGTTCTAAGCGCTGGGGGGGGGATACAATGTGATCAAGTTGTCCCAAGTGGGGCTCACAGTCTTAATCGCCATTTTTACAGATGAGCAGACTTGTGGCGGAGCAGGATTCGAACCCACAACCTCTGACTCCAAAGCCTGGGCTCTTTCCACTGAGCCACGCAGAAGCTTCCTGTTTCCAGGAGAACCATCACTCAGAGGGGAGGAAGGTAGCTCAGGTTTCTTGCAATCCTTCCTCCCTCTCTCCCACCCCTTTCTCTTTCATCTCCCAGCATGAGGTTGACCAGAAACCTGATCGACTCAACTATTTTTTGTGTGTGTTATTTGTTAAGTACTTACTATGTACCAGACGCCGTTCTAAGTGCCGGAATAGTTATAACATTAACTTCCCTGCGCCTCAGTTACCTCATCTGTAAAATGGGGATTAAAACTGTGAGACGCATGCGGAACAGGTAGGGTATTCAAACCTATTATCTTAAAATAATAGTAATAATTATGATGCTTAAGTGCTTAATATGTGCCCAACAGAGTTCTAAGCATTGGGTTAAATACAAGTTAGACTTTTAGACTGTGAGCCCACTGTTGGGTAGGGACTGTCTCTATATGTTGCCAATTTGTACTTCCCAAGCGCTTAGTACAGTGCTCTGCACATAGTAAGTGCTCAATAAATACGATTGATGATGATGAAGTTAGGTTGGATATTGTTCCTGTCCCACATAGGGATTAAAAATGTGAGCCCTATTTTCTAGATAATAATACTAATGATGGTTTTGTTAAGCGCTTACTATGTGCAAAGCACTGTTCTAAGCGCTGAGGGGATACAAGGTGATCAGGTTGTCCCACATGGGGCTCACAGTCTTCATCCCCATTTTACACTGAGGCCCAGAGAAGTGAAGTGACTTGCCCAAGGTCACACAGCAGACATGTGGCCGAACTGGGATTAGAACCCAAGACCTTTTGACTCCCAGGCCTGTGCTCCATAATTCATTCATTCAAACATATTTATTGAGTGCTTCCTGTGTGCAGAGCACTGTACTAAGTGCTTGGGAAGTACAAATTGGCAACATATTGAGACGGTCCCTACCCACCAACGGGCTCACAGTCGAGAAGGGGGAGACAGAGAACAAAACAAAACACATATACAAAATAAAATAAATAGAATAAATATGTACAAATAAAATAGAGTAATAAATCCGTACAAACATATATACAGGTACTATGGGGGGTGTCTCCCCCTTTTAGACTGTGAGCCCACTGTTGGGTAGGGACTGTCTCTATATGTTGCCAACTTGTACTTCCCAAGCGCTTAGTACAGTGCTCTGCACACAGTAAGTGCTCAATAAATATGATTGATTGATTGATAGAAGGGGGAGACAGACAACGAAACAAAACATGTGGACAGGTGTCAAGTCATCAGAATAAATAGAAATTAAGCTAGATGCACAAGCTATCCACTAAGCCATGCTGCTTTTCCAGTCCTATATCTACCCCAGCACTTAGTACAGTGTCTGGCACGTAGTAAGCACTTAATAAATACCAAAATTATTATTTTCATTACTATTATTATAATAATCAGGTCCCATATGGGGCTTGCATTCTAAGTAGGAAGGACAGCAGGTATTGAATCTCCTTTTTACAGTTGAGGAAACTGACACATAAGGCAGTGACTTGCCCAAGGTCACATAGCAGACATGTAGCAGAGCTAGGGTAGAGAAGCGGCGTGGCTCAGTGGAAAGAGCCCGGGCTTTGGAGTCAGAGGTCATGGGTTCAAATCCCGGCTTCGCCACTTGTCAGCTGTGTGACTTTGGGCAAGTCACTTCACTTCTCTGGGCCTCAGTTCCCTCATCTGTAAAATGGGGATTAAAACTGTGAGCCCCCTGTGGGACAAACTGATCACCTGGTATCTCCCCAGTGCTTAGAACAGTGCTTTGCACGTAGTAAGCGCTTAACAAATACCATCATTATTATTATTATTATTAGAATCCAGTTCCTCTGGCTTCCAGGCTCAAGTTCTTTCCACGAGGCCACATTGCTTCCCTATGATGAAAGCTGTGTCCATTCATTCATTCAATCATTTATTGAGCGCTTACTGTGTGCAGAGCACTGTACTAAGCGCTTGGGAAGTACAAGTTTGCAACATATCAAGACGGTCCCTACCCAACAGCGGGCTCAAGAGGGGGTGGGTCCGGGTGGCCTAGAATAGAGAAAGGAGGGGCTGAAGGGGAGACAAGGAAACAGAAGAAAGAGGTAAGAGAGAGAAGCAGCCTGGCTTGGTGGCAAAAACCCGGGCTTGGGAGTCATGGGTTCTAATCCCTACTCCGCCACTTATCAGCTGTGTGACTTTGGGCAAGTCACTTAACTTCTCTGTACCTGTTACCTCATCTGAAAAATCAGGATTAAGATTGTGAGCCTCAGGTGGGACAACCTGATTACAGCATGGCTCAGTGGAGAGAAGCAGTGCGGCTCAGTGGAAAGATCGCAGGCTTTGGAGTCCGAGGTCATGGGTTCAAATCCCGGCACTGCCAATTGTCAGCTGTGTGACTTTGGGCAAGTCACAACTTCTCTGGGCCTCAGTTACCTCATCTGTAAAATGGGGATGAAGACTGTGAGCCTCCCGTGGGACAACCTGATCACCTTGTAACCTCCCCAGCGCTTAGAACAGTGCTTTGTACATAGTAAGCGCTTAATAAATGCCATTATTATTATCTACCCCAGTGCTTAGAACAGTGCCTGGCACATTGAAAGGGCTTAACAAATACCATCATTATTATTAGAAGCAAAAGAGGAATAGAACTGTAAAACTCTTGATGGCAGGGACGAAATCGGCCAACTCCAGTGCATTGTACTCTCCCATACATATCTGTCATTTTATTTATTTTTATTGATGTCAGTTTATTTGTACTGATGTCTGTCTCCCCCCACTCTAGACTGTGAGCTCATTGTGGGTGGGGATTGTCACCCTTTATTGCTGTATTGTACTTTCCCAAGTGCTTAGTACAGTGTTCTGCACACGGTAAGCACTCAATAAATACCACTGATTGATTAGGAGAGATGAGGGAAAAGGAAGAAAGGAATAGGGAGCTGGGAGAAGGAGCAAGGGTCAGAATTCCCATTTTCTGCCACTGCTTCCTGTAGACCATAAGCTCCCTGTGGGCAGGGATCGTAGCTACCAACTCAGAGATTGTACTATACTTTCCCAAGCACTTAATACAGTGTTCTGCGTATGGCCTAGTGGATAGAGCATGGACTTTGGAGTCAGAAGGTCAGGGGTTCTAATCCTGGCTCGGCCACTTGTCTGCTGTGTGGCCTTTCATTCATTCACTCATTCATTCATTCATTCAATCGTATTAAGCGCTTACTGTGTTCAGAGCACTGTACTAAGCACTTGGGAAAGTACAATACAGCAATAAAGGGTGACAATCCCCGCCCACAGTGAGCTCACAGTCTAGAGTGGGGGGCGGGACAGACATCAGTACAAATAAACAGACATCAATAAAAATAAATAAAATGACAGATATGTACACGGGTGGGGTGGGAAGAGGGGGGAAGAGCAAGATGAGGGAAAAGGGAGTGGGAGATGGGGAAGAGTGGGACTTAATCTGGGAAGGCCTCTTGGAGATTTTCCTTCAATAATGCTTTGAAGGCAGGGAGAGTAATTGGCAGATTTGAGAAGGGAGGGCATTTCACTTCTCTGTGCCTCAGTTACCTCATCTGTAAATTGGGGATTCAAACCATGATCCCTAAGTGGGACAGGGACTGTGTCCAACCCAATTTGCTTGTATCCACCCCAGACCTTAGTACAGTGACTGGCTCATAGTAAACGCTTAACAAATACCACAGTTATTATAATGTGCTCAGCAAATGTCATTGATTAATTGATTGCTCCATCATCCCTTTTGCTGCTGATTCAGCCAGCAGTTGTGGTGAAGACATGACCTAAGATAAGAGAACGTAAGTAGAACCTCCAAGTTTCTATTCTGGTTGTATAGACAGCTGACCTTCACATTCGAAGAGGACATCGCTACCTGGATATCCTGCGGATACCTCAAACTTAAGACATCCAAAACAGAACTCTTCCCATCTAAACCCTATCCTCCCCCTTGACTTTTCTACCACTGCAGACCCCCCCACCATTATCCTTCTGGTCTCACAAGCCCACAATCTTGGCATTATCCTCGACTCATCTCTCTCACTGAATCCTCACAATTAGTCAAGTCACCAAACCCTTTCGGTTCTACCTTCACAACATCGCGAGTTGTCGCGAGTGCCTGGCACATAGCAAGTGCTTAACAACTGCCATTATTATTATTATCATCTCTAGAAGCTGCCCTTTCCTCTCCATCCAAACTGCCGCCACACTGCTCCAAGCACGTATCACTTCCCTTCACAACATCGTGAGTTGTCGCGAGTGCCTGGTACATAGCAAGCGCTTAACAAATACAATTATTATTATTATTATCATCTCTAGAAGCTGCCCTTTCCTCTCCATCCAAACTGCCGCCACACTGCTCCAAGCATGTATCACTTCCCTTCACAACATCGTGAGTTGTCGCGAGTGCCTGGCACATAGCAAGCGCTTAACAAATACCATTATTATTATTATTATCATCTCTAGAAGTTGCCCTTTCCTCTCCATCCAAACTGCCGCCACGCTGTTCCAAGCACGTATCACTTCCCTTCACAACATCGCGAGTTGTCGCGGGTGCCTGGCACATAGAAGCGCTTAACAAATACCATAATTATTATTATTATCATCTCTAGAAGCTGCCCTTTCCTCTCCATCCAAACAGCCGCCACACTGCTCCAAGCACATATCACTTCCCTTCACAACATCACGAGTTGTCAATCAATCAATCAATCAATCGTATTTATTGAGCGCTTACTATGTGTAGAGCACTGTACTAAGTGCTTGGGAAGTACAAATTGGCAACACATAGAGACAGTCCCTACCCAACAGTGGGCTCACAGTCTAAAAGACTGTCGCGAGTGCCTGGCACATAGCAAGCGCTTAACAAATACCATTATTATTATTATTATCATCTCTAGAAGCTGCCCTTTCCTCTCCATCCAAACTGCCGCCACGCTGCTCCAAGCACGTATCACTTCCCTTCACAACATCGCGAGTTGTCGCGAGTGCCTGGCACATAGCAAGCGCTTAACAAATACCATTATTATTATTATTATCATCTCTAGAAGCTGCCCTTTCCTCTCCATCCAAACTGCCGCCACGCTGCTCCAAGCACGTATCACTTCCCTTCACAACATCGCGAGTTGTCGCGAGTGCCTGGCACATAGCAAGCGCTTAACAAATACCATTATTATTATTATCATCTCTAGAAGCTGCCCTTTCCTCTCCATCCAAACTGCTGCCACACTGCTCCGAGCACGTATCACTTCCCTCCTTGATTACCGCAACAGTCTCCTCACAACCTCCCTGCCTCCTGTCTCTCCACTCTCCAGTCCATACCTCGTACCTCTGCCCAGATCATTTTTCTGAAAAACCATTCAGTCCACATCTCCCCAGTCCTCAAAAACCTCCAGTGGTTACTCACCCACCTCCAAGTCAAGCAAGAACTTGGTATCAACATCTTTAAGACACTCAATCCGTTCTCTCTTCCTCTCTTACCTTACTACAACACAGTCCACACACTTTGCTCCTCTAATTCCAGCTTACTCTTCACACCTCCGTCTTGTCTATCTCACTGCTCACCCTTGGCACATCTCCTCCCTCTAGCCTGGAATTCCCTCCCCTTTCATACCTGACAGACCACCACTTTTCCCACCATAAAAACCCTCCTAAAATTACATCTCCTCCTGTAGGTCTTCCTAAACCATGCCCCCATTTCCTTATCTGCCCTCACCTCTGCTTGGCTATGTAACTAGCCAAAAGTAACCGTGAGAAGCACCGTGGCTTAGTGGAAAGAGCCCGGGCTTGGGAATCAGAGGACGTGGGTTCTAATCCCGGCTCCACCACTTGTCTGCTGGGTGACCTTGGGCAAGCCGCTTCACTTCTCTGTGCCTCAGTTCCCTCATCTGGAAAATGGGGATTAAGCCTGCGAGCCCCATGCGGGACAACCTGATTATCTTGTATCTACCCCAGCATTTAGAACAGTGCTTGGCACATAGTAAGTGCTTAACAAATACCATCATTATTATGTATTATTTTATTTTGTTAGTATGTTTGGTTTTGTTCTCTGTCTCCCCCTTTTAGACTGTGAGCCCACTGTTGGGTAGGGACTGTCTCTATATGTTGCCAATTTGTACTTCCCAAGCGCTTAGTACGGTGCTCTGCACATAGTAAGCGCTCAATAAATACGATTGATGATTGATGATGATGATGATGTAAGCACTTTGATCTCTATGTGTTGCCAACTTGTACTTCCCAAGTGCTTAGTACAGTGCTCTGCACACAGTAAGCGCTCAATAAATACGATTGATGATGATGATGATGATGACCGTCCTTCCCACAGCCGAGACTGGTAGGGTACTGGAAACTCCCCAAGTGTGACCCTGAGAGGTGCAGCACTTATATACACATCCTTATACTATACTATTCCCCCTACCTGTAATTAATTTTGTCAGCCTCCCTCTGTAGACTGTGAGTTCCCAGTGGGCAGGCACTATGCTACCAATATTGTTGTATTGTACTTTCCCAAACTCTTAGTACAGTGCTTTGCATATAGTAGTCTGTCAATCAGTCAGTTAGTCGTATTTATTGAGCACTTACAGTGTGCAGAGCACTGTAATAATAATAATGATGATGGTATTATACTGATAGCATGTATTAAGTTCTTACTATGTGCAGAGCACTGTTCTAAGCGCTGGGGAGGTCACAAAGCAATCAGGTTGTCCCACAGGGGGCTCGCAGTCTTAATCCCCATTTTACAGATGAGGTAACTGAGGCACAGAGAAGTGAAGTGACTTGCCCAAAGTCACACAGCTGACAATTGGCAGAGCCGGAATTTGAACCCATGACCTCCAACTCCAAAGCCAGTGCTCTTTCCACTGAGCCACTCTGCTTCTCTTGTACTTGTGATGGCATTCATTAAGTGCTTACTATGTGTCAAGTGCTGGGGTAGATACTAGTTAAGAACTTGTTGAGGGCAGGGAATATGCCTGCTTATTGAGAAGCAGCATTGTTTAGTGGCATGGGCTTGGGAGTCAGAGGATGTGGGTTCTAATCCTGTCTCCACCACTTGTCAGCTGTGTGACCCTGGGCAAGTCACATAACTTCTCGGTGCCTCAGTTACTTCATCTGTAATAATAATAATAATGGCATTTATTAAGCACTTACTATGTGCAAAGCACTGTTCTAAGCCCTGGGGAGGTTACCAGGTTATCAGGTTGTCCCACAGGGGGCTCACGGTCTTAATTCCCATTTTACAGATGAGGTAACTGAGGCCCAGGGAAGTTAAGTGACTTGTCCACAGTCACACAGCTGACAATTAGCGGAACCAGGATTTGAACCCATGACCTCTAACTCTAAAGCCCGTGCTCTTTTCCACTGAGCCACACTGCTGTAAAATGGGGATTAAGACTGTGAGCCCCACGTGGGGTAACCCGATAACCTTGTATTTATCGCAGCGCTTAGAAGAGTGCTTGGCACATAGTAAGAGTTTAACAAGTTCCATAATTATTACTATTATTATTATTGCACTCTTCCAAGAGTTTAGTACAGTGCTCTGCATACAGTAAGTATGCAATAAACAAGATTGAATAAATGAATCCCCATTTTACAGATGAGGTAACTGAGGCCCAGAGAAGTGAAGTGACTTGTCCAAAGTCACACAGCTGACAACTGGCGGAGTCGGGATTTGAACCCATGACCTCTGACTCCAAAGCCCAGGCTTTTTCCAATGAGCCACGTCGAGGGAATGTGTCTACCAACCCATTGGACACAGTCCCTGTCCCACATGGGGCTCACAGTCTTAATCTCCATTTTACAGATGAGGTAACTGAGGCCCAGAGATGTTAAATGACTTGCCCAAGGTCACACAGCAGACAAGCAGCAGAGCCTGGATTGGGACCAGGTCCTTCTGACTCCCAGGCCAGTGGGAGAGTACAAAACAACCATATAGCAGACTCATTCCCTGCCTACAACGAGTTTATAGTCTAGAGGATAAGTTTATAGTCTAGTAAGCACTCAGTAAATACCATTGTTTGGTTAATTGTTAGTCCCTGTGCTTCATCCATAAATCATGTTGTGGGAAATAAAGAGTCAGGGAGATGTTAGGTTAAATGCAATTGACATAGCAGATCCCGCCTCCCCCACATGTCTGCTGTGTGACCTTGGGCAAGTCACTTAACTTCTCTGGGCCTCAGTTCTCTCATCTGTAAAATGGGGATTAAGACTGTGAGTCCCACGTGGGACAACCTCATCTCCTTGTATTCCCCCCAGCGCTTAGAACAGTGCTTCGCACATAGTAAGCGTTTAACAAATACCAATATTATTATTATTATTATTATTATTATTATTATTATTATCATTAGATGGATTCTAGACCTTGAGCCCACTGTTGGGTAGGGACCGTCTCTATTTGTTGCCAACTTGTACTTCCCAAGCGCTTAGTCCAGTGCTCTGCACACACAGTAAGCGCTCAATAAATACGATTGAATGAATGCATGAATTCTATCGCATTGGATGAGATTCTGGAAAGTTTGGAAGATGAAAAGGGCTGGTTTCAGGTTTTAGCCCTATAAAGCTTGAACTATTGTACTTCCCAGGTTTCCTCTTATCAGCAGTCATTAGCATCTCACAGGGAATCAATCTGAACTACTTAAAATCCATTTCTTGGAAACACTGAGTTTTTAAATACTTAGGCTAGGTTTCCTTTGAAATGCTAATGAAGCACTGATAACAAGGTATCCACAAGCTCCTGTCATTTACCTGAAACAGCATTCCTGGCAAAGCTTCATGGATTTCTAACGAAATCACAGTCAGTCAGTCATCATCATCATCAATCGTATTTATTGAGCGCTTACTATGTGCAGAGCACTGTACTAAGCGCTTGGGAAGTACAAATTGGCAACATATCGAGACAGTCCCTACCCAACAGTGGGCTCACAGTCTAAAAGGGGGAGACAGAGAACAAAACCAAACATACTAACAAAATAAAATAAATAGAATAGATATGTACAAGTAAAATAAATAAAGAAAGAAATAAATAGAGTAATAAATATGTACAAACATATGTACATATATACAGGTGCTGTGGGGAAGGGAAGGAGGTAAGATGGGGGGGATGGAGAGGGGGACGAGGGGGAAAGGAAGGAAGGAAGTCAGTCGTATTTATTGAGCGCTTACTGTGTGCAGAGCACTGTTCTATGTATATATGTTTGCACGTATTTATTACTCTATTTATTTATTTTACTTGTACATATTTCTTCTATTTATTTTATTTTGTTAATATGTTTTGTTTTGTTCTCTGTCACCCCCTTCTAGACTGTGAGCCCACTGTTGAGTAGGGACTGTCTCTATATGTTGCCAACTTGGACTTCCCAAGCGCTTAGTACAGTGTTCTGCACACAGTAAGCGCTCAATAAATACGATTGATTGATTGATTGTTCTAAGCGCTTGGGAGAGTACACTATAACAATATAAAAGACACATTCTCTGGCCCCAAAGTTCTGTAACCAATCATAGCTGCATTACAGAAACTATGTTCCCCTACTACCTCACATTATATC
Organism: Tachyglossus aculeatus; assembly: GCF_015852505.1. Taxonomy (NCBI): domain Eukaryota; kingdom Metazoa; phylum Chordata; class Mammalia; order Monotremata; family Tachyglossidae; genus Tachyglossus; species Tachyglossus aculeatus. Next base: position 49,002,534 of record NC_052069.1, on the reverse strand, counting down.
AGAAATGACTAGGGTCACCATCTGACGAGTTCGATCAATCATTCAATAGTATTTATTGAACACTTAATGTGTGCAGAGCACTGTAGTAAACCCATGAGAGAGTACGATATATCAGAGTTGGTAGACACATTCCCTCGGCATGGCTCAGTGGAACGAGCCTGGGCTTTGGAGTCAGAGGTCATGGGTTCAAATCCCGGCTCCGCCAGTTGTCAGCTGTGTGACTTTGGACAAGTCACTTCACTTCTCTGGGCCTCAGTTACCTCATCTGTAAAATGGGGATTAAGACTGTGAGCCCCCCGTGGGACAACCTGATTACCTTGTAACCTCCCCAGCGCTTAGAGCAGTAATTTGCACATAGTAAGTGCTTAATAAATGTCATTATTATTATTATTCCCTGCCCAAAGGAAGCTTGCAGTTTAAAAGGGGTATGAATACAGCACTTAGTTTTATCTTCAGGGTTTTTATTTAGCAGACACAGCTTTTCGTTAATTAATTAATTCAATTCATTCATTCAATCGTATTTATCGAGCTCTTACTGTGTGCAAAGCATGGTACTAAGCGCTTGGGAGAGTACAGTACAATAATAAAAGGGCATGTTCTCTGCCCACAGTGAGCTTACAGTCTAGAGGGGGAGACGGACATCAATTTAAATAAACATATTACAGATCTGTACATAAGTCCTGTGGGGTAGTGCATACTTCACTCTGCTGCCTGGATCATTTTTCTACAGAAAGGTTTAGGACATGTTCCCCCACTCAAAAAACTCCAGTGGTTGCCCATCAACCTCCGCACGAAATAAAAACTCCTCACCATTGGCTTGAAAGCAGTCCATCACCTTACCCCCTCCTACTACTAAGCACATAGTAAGCGCTTAATAAATGCCATTATTTCCCCAGTGTTTAGAACAGTGCTCTGCACATAGTAAGTGCTTAACAAATGCCATCATTATTATTATTATTACTTCACCTAGCTATTCTCTTTCTACAATGGAGCCTGCATACTTTGTTTCTCTAATGCTAACCTCCTCACTGTGCCTCTATGTCACCTATCTCACTGCCAATCCATGGCCCACGTCCTTCCTGAAACACCCTCCCTTCTCAAATCCAACAGACAATTACTGTCCCCCCCTCTTCAAAGCCTTTTTGATGGCACACCTCCTCCAAGAGGCCTTCCCGGATTAAGCCCCCCTTTTCTTTTTCTCCCACTCCCTTCTGCATCGTCTTGACTTGCTCCCTTTACTCTTCCCCCCTCCCAGCCCCATACCACGTGTGTCCATATGTGTAATTTTATTTATTTGTATTGATGTCTGTCTCCCCACTCTAGTCTGTAAGCTCTTTGTGGGCAGGGAATGTGATGTTTATTATTGTATGGTAATAATAATAATGATAGCATTTATTAAGCACTTAATATGTGTGAAGCACTGTTCTAAGCGCTGGGGAGGTTACAAGGTGATCAGGTTGTCCCACAGGAGGCTCACAGTCCTTCCCCATTTTACAGATGAGGTAACTGAGGCACAGAGAAGGGAAGTGACTTACCCAAAGTCACACAGCTGGCAATTGGTGGAGCTGGGATTTGAACCCATGACCTCTGACTCCAAAGCCTGTGCTCTTTCCACTGAGCCACACATTGTACTCTCCCAAGCACTTAGTAAAGTGCTCTGCACATAGTTAAGTGCTCAATAAATGAATGCATGAATAAAGGGTGCAAGTCAGGCCAACCCAGAGTGGAAAGAGCCCGGGCTTAGGAGTCAGAGGTCATGGGTTCGAATTCCGGCTCTGCTACATGTCTGCAGTGGGATCTTGGGCAAGTCACTTGACTTCTCTGAGCCTCAGTTACCTCATCTGTAAAATGGAGACTAAGACTGTGAGCCCCCCATGGGACAACCTGATCACCTTGTATCCCTCCCCAGTGCTTAGAACAGTGCTTTGCACATAGTAAGCGCTTAACAAATGAAGCAGTGTGGCTCAGTGGAAAGAGCCCGGGCTTTTGAGTCAGAGGTCATGGGTTCAAATACTGGCTCCCCTAATTGTCAGCTGTGTGACTTTGGGCAAGTCACTTAACTTCTCTGCGCCTCAGTTCCCTCATCTGTAAAATGAGGATGAAGACTGCGAGCCCCCCTGTGGGACAACCTGATCGCCTTGTATTCCCCCCAGTGCTTAGAACAGTGCTTTGCACATAGTAAGCGCTTAACAAATACCATTATTATTATTATTATTGTTGTTGTTAAGTGAGTGGGAAAAGAGGAAAGTGGGGGGGGGCCTAGTCAGGGAAGGCCTCTGGAAGGAGATGAGCCTTCAATAAGGCCTTGAAGCAGAGGGAAGAGTAATTGTCCGATTTGAGGTGGGAGGGCATTCCAGACCAGTGGCAGGACGTGAGTGAGGGGTCAGCGGCAAGATGGGCGAGATCGAGGTACAGTGAGAAAGTTGGCATTAGAGGAGCTATGTGTGCAGACTGGGTTGTAGTAGGAGAGTAGCAAGGTGAGGTAGGAGAGGGCAAGGTGGTGGACTGCATCAAAAAATGGTTTTTTTGATGAGGATGTGGATGAGCAAGTGATAGCCTGGAAGTGGTGCCTTTGTTCCGGGGAGACTGGGAGGGGAGTGCAATGACTCAACCACATCAGGAGGAGAAGGGATCAAGAATTCCCCCCAGGGCAACATTTCAGTCTGTAAAATGGGGATTAAGACTTGAGCCCCCCGTGGGACAACCTGATCACCTTGTACCCTCCCCAGCGCTGAAAACAGTGCTTCGCACATAGTAAGCGCTTAATAAATGCCATCATTATTATTATTATTATTATATAGACTTCCGATCAATCAATCAATCATTCATTCATTCAATTGTATTTGTTGAGCACTTACTGTGTTCAGAGCACTGTACTAAGCACTTGGGAAGTACAAGTTGGCAACATATACAGACGGTCCCTACCCAACAACGGGCTCACAGTCTAGAAGATTCAGTCATTGGTATTTATTGATGAGCGCTTACTGTATGCAGAGCACCGTACTAAGCGGTTGGGAGACCCAAGTTCCCTACCCAACAGTGGGCTCACAGTCTAGAAGGGGGCGACAGACAACAAAACAAAACATATTAACAAAATAAAATAAGTAGAATAAATATGTACAAGTAAAATAAATAGAGTAATAAATACGTACAAACATATATACATATATACATACAGGTGCTGTGGGGAAGGGAAGGAGGTAAGGCGGGGGGCATGGAGAGGGAGCACTCACAGGTGTGTAGAGGTGCTGTACTAAGCGCTTGGGAGAGTACACTATAACAGTATAACAGACATATTCCCTGCCCACAATGGGCTTACAGTCTAGAGGGGGAGACAGACATTAATATAAATAAATAAATTATGGATATGTAGATGATGATCATGACGATAATGATGGCATTTGTTAAGCGCTTACTATGTGTGAAGCACTGTTCTAAGCGCCGGGAGGGAAACAAGGTGATCAGGTTGTCCCACGTGGGGCTCACAGTCTTAATCCCCATTTTACAGATGAGGGAACTGAGGCCCAGAGAAGTGAAATGACTTGCCCAAAGTCACACTGCTGACAAGTGGCAGAGCCGGGATTAGAACCCACCACCTCCGGATCCCAAGCCCGTGCTCTTTCCACTGAGCCACGCTGCTTCTCTAGATAACCACTGTGGGCTCAGGACAGGGGGATGGTTAGAGGGAGCAAGTCAGGGCGACGTAGAAGGGAGTGGAAGAAAAAGAAAGGAGTGCTTTGAAGAGAAAGGTGTCTTGGAGGGGATGTGTCTTCAATAAGGCTTTGGAGGTGGGAAAAGTGATTGTCTGTCAGATATGAAGTGAGGGAGTTTCAGACCAGAGGCAGGATGTGGGCGAAAGGTCAGTGGAGAGATAGATGAAGTCGGGGTACAGTGAGGAGCTTAGCATTAGAGGAGCAAAATGTGCAGGATGGCTTGTAGTATGAGAGTAATGAGGTGAAATAGGGGAGGGTAAGGTGATTGAGTGCTTTAAAACCAACGGTGAGGAGTTCCTAGTTGATGCGGAGGTGGATGGGAGGTTCTTGAGGAGTGGGGAAACATGGACTGAAGGTTTTTGTAGAAAAATGATCTGGGCAGCAGAGTGAAGTATGGCCTGGAGTGGGGAGAGACAGGAGGCAGGGAGGTCAACAAGAAGACCGATACCGTAATCATGGCAGGATAGGGTAAGTGTTTGGATTAACGTGGCAGCAGTTTGATAGAGAGGAAAGGGCGGATTTTAACGATATGGTAAAGGTTGAACTGATAGGATTTAGTGGTAGATTGAATATGTGGGCTGAATGAGAGAGAGGATCATGCCAAAGTTACCGGCCTATGGGAAAGGAAGGATCTATTCTATTTATTTTATTTTGCTAGTATGTTTGGTTTTGTTCTCTGTCTCCCCCTTTTAGACTGTGAGCCCACTGTTGGGTAGGGACTGTCTCTATATGTTGCCAATTTGTACTTCCCAAGCGCTTAGTACAGTGCTTTGCACATAGTAAGCGCTCAATAAATACGATTGATGATGATGATGATGATGATGATGGCGGTGCCGTCTGTGGTGATGGGAAAGCCAGGTGGAGGGCAGGGTTTGGGTGGGAAGATAAGGAGTTCCCACATGTTCCCACATGTTTCTGACATGTTAAGCTTGAGGTGACATCTAAGTAGAGATGTCCTGAAGGCAGGAGGGGATGATGCAAAACTGCAGAGTGTGAGAAAGATCAGGGCTGGAGATGTAGATTTCCACCGAAGGTACCTGTGGCCTAGTGGAAAGAACAGGGCCTGGGAATCTGAGGATCTGGGTTCTCATCCCGGCTCTGCCACTTGTCTGCCATGTGAGACATTGGGTGAGTCACTTTTCTGTTCCTCAGTTTCCCCATCTGTAAAATGGAAATTTGTTACTTGTCTGCTGTGTGACCTTGGGCAAGTTGCTTCACCTCTCTGTGCTCTTCTAGACTGTGAGCCCACTGTTGGGTAGGGACTGTCTCTACATGTTGCCAGCTTGTACTTCCCAAGCGCTTACTACAGTGCTCTGCACACAGTAAGCTCTCAATAAATACGATTGATTGATTCAGTTACCTTATCTGTGAAATGGGGAGTGAGACTCTGAGCCCCACATGGGACAGGGACTGTGTCCAACCCATTTGCTCGTATCCACCCCAGCGCTTAGAACAGTGCCTGACACATAGTAAGTGCTTAACAAATCCCAGCTCCGCCACTTGTCAGCTGTGTGACTTTGGGCAAGTCACTTAACTTCTCTCTGCCTCAGTTACTTCATCTGTAAAATGGGGATGAAGACTGTGAGCTCCACGTGGGACAACTTGATTACCTTGAATCCCCCCAGCACTTAGAACTGTGCTTTGCACATAGTAAGCCATCATTATTATAATAATTATTATTGTTATTACCTGTTCTCCCTCCTACTCAGACTGTGAGCACTATGAGGGACAAAGATTGTGTCCAGCCTATCTTGTAATTACCCCAGCTCTTAATACAGTGCTTGACAGATAGGAAGTAGTTTCATTCAATCATATTTATTGAGCGCTTACTGTGTGCAAAGCACTGTACTAAGCACTTGGGAAGTACAAGTTGGCAGTATATAGAGACGGTCCCTACGCAACAACGGGCTGTGATTATACTCATTATTATTCCATTACTCCATGTATCCAGCATAACACATTCAAAACTCATGTGATGCCGTGCACATGAAGGTGTCCGGTACACACTTTCTGGCCCTCCTCAGAATAGTTGTGCATTCCACCCTTGTATAACACCTGTTTTATTTTATTTATTATATTCATGGTATTTGATTTGTGCTTACTTTGTATGTCAATCACTGTTATAAGGACAGGGATATATCCAATTAAATCAGGTTAGACACAGCTCCTGTCCCACATGGGACTCACAATCTAAGTAGGAGGGAGGCCAAGCTTTGAATCCCCATTGTTGCCCTGACTTGCTCCCTTTATTCATCCCCCTTTCCAACCCCACAGCACTTATCAATCAATCAATCAATCAATCAATCATATTTATTGAGCGCTTACTGTGTGCAGAGCACTGTACTAAGCGCTTGGGAAGTACAAGTTGGAAACATATAGAGACAGTCCCTACCCAACAGTGGGCTCACAGTCTAAAAGTATGTCCATAGCTGTAATTTATTAATTTATTTATATTAATGTCTGTCTCCCCCTCTAGACTGTAAGCTTGTTGTGGACAGGGAATGTGTCCATTTACTGTTATATTGTAATAATAATAATTATTATTATGGTACTTGTTAAGTGCTTAATATGTGCCAAGCACTGTTCTAAGTGTTGGAGTGGATACAAGTTATTCAGGTTGGACACAGTCCCTGGCCCACATTGGACTCACAGTCTTAATGCCCATTTTACAGATGAGGCAACTGAGGCACAGAGAAGTCAAGTTACTTGCCCAAGGTCACGCAGCGGACAGGCTTATGCTATATCCACTAAGCCACACTGCTTCTCCAGCTGCTAAGCGCTTATTCTCTCCCAAGTGTTCAGTACAGTGCTCTGCACACAGTAAGCACTCAATAAACCTGATTGAATGAATGAATGAAAGTTGAGAAAGGGGTGAGCCCCACGTGGGACAATCTGACCACCTTGCATTCCCCCCAGCGCTTAGAAAAGTGCTTTGCACATAGTAAGCACTTAACAAATACCATTATGAGAAGCAGCGTGGCTCAGTGGAAAGAGTCCGGGCTTTGGAGTCAGAGGTCATGGGTTCAAATCCCAGCTCCGCCAATTGTCAGCTGTGTGACTTTGGGCAAGTCACTTCACTTCTCTGGGCCTCAGTTCCCTCATCTGTAAAATGAGGATTAAGACTGTGAGCCTCCCATGGGACAACCTGATCACCTTGTAAACTCCCCAGCGCTTAGAACAGTGCTTTGCACATAGTAAGCGCTTAATAAATGCCATTATTATTATTATTATTACGTACCCAAGGTCACACAGCAGGCAACTGGCAGAGAGGGGATTAGAACTCAGACCCTCTGTTTTCATGTTTGTCGGAGCACTGTGGAGGCCTTGGGGAATGCTCTTCCCACAATGTGTCCCTACCTGGATAGAGATCAGTGCAGTGTCAGAAGAAATGGTTGGGCAAAGAGCGAATACTCTAAAGTGAATTTTCATGAATGAGAGTTTTTGGGGAACCCAATCCTCACACTCTTGAGGAACTGATGGGCTTCTGCTCAAGCTGAGAAGCAGCATGGCCTAGTGCAAAGAGCATGGGCTTGGGACTCAGAGGTCCTGTATTCTAATCCCAGCTCTGCCACGGGACCGCTGGGTGACCTTGGACAAGTCACTTAACCTCTCTAAGCCACAGTTACCTCAAATGTAAAATGGAAATTAAGACCGTGAGCCCCATTTGGGATATGGACTGTGTCCAACATGATTAGCTTGTATCTACTCCGGTGCTTAGTGCGGTGCCTGCCATATACTAAGCGCTTAACAGATGCCATTAAAAAAAAGTTCCTAAAAATCATGGGTCTTATGGTCAACTCAGAGATATGGACTTAATAATAATTATGGTACTTGTTAAGCATACAAGTTAAATATGAGAAGCAGCGTGGTTGAGAAGCAGCGTGGTTTAGTGGAAAGAGCCTGGGTTTGGGAGTCAGGGGTCATGGGTTCAAATCCCAGCTCCGCCAATTATCAGCTGTGTGACTTTGGGGAAGTCACTTAACTTCTCTGTGCCTCAGTACCCTCATCTGTAAAATGGGGATTAAGACTGTGAGCCCCCCGTGGGACAACCTGATCACCTTGTACCCTCCCCAGTACTTAGAACAGTGCTTTGCACATAGTAAGTGCTTAATAAAATGCCATTATTATTATTACAAGTTAATCAAGTTGTCCAAAGTCCCTGTCCTACATGGGGCTCACACTCTTATCCTTATTTTACAGATGAGGTAACTGTAAAAAAATGAAGTGACTTGCCCAAGGTCACACAGCAGGCATGTGGCAGAAGCAGGAGTAGAACCCAGGTCCTTCTGGCTCCCAGGCCCGTTCTCTAACCACTAGGCTATAGAAGCAGCGTGGCTCACTGGAAAGAGCCTGGGCTTTGGAGTCAGAGGTCATGGGTTCGAATCCCGGCTCGGCCGCATGTCTGCTGTGTGACCTTGGGCAACTCACTTAACTTCTCTGAGCCTCAGTTACCTCATCTGTAAAATGGGGATTAAGACTGTGAGCCCTGCGTGGGACAACCTGATCACCTTGTATCCCCCCCCCAGCGCTTAGAACAGTGCTTTGCACATAGTAAGCGCTTAATAAATGTCGTCATCATTATCATCATCATTACTCCTCTGAACTACCTCAGTTCATGAATTTGGAGAGCACTGGGCGGGTTTTGCTAAGAAAATGACTACTACTCTAAGATGAACACCCAAAGCAAGAGAATGCATTTTTTCGCTTTCAGTGAAAACAGTTTATTTTTAAGTACCCTTCCCCCCAACAGAGGGTTGGAAAAACAGCTGAGATCCCAGGGTCCTGGACTTATGCATGGGAACGGGTGAAAAAAGGCATCCCCTTCCATGCCCTAGCTAAACAAATGCTCAAAATGAAAACAGAGCCAAAGGGATGGGACACCAAATTAAGATACTTGCAGGCCTAGAAGTTTCCCTGGGGGATGTGTATTCATTCATTCACTCATTCAATCGTATTTATTGAGCACTTACTGTGTGCAGAGCACTCGGTGTTTGGCACATAGTAAGCGGTTAACAAATACCATAATTATTATTATTACTAAGAGCTTGGAAAGTACAATTACAGCACTAAAGAGAGACAATCCCTTCTCACAATGGGCTCTCAGTCTAGAGAAACACATCAAAATGAGTAAACAGTAAAACAAGTTAGGCCTCAAAACAAGTAAACAGGCATCAATATGAATAAGTAGAATTATAGATATATACACAAGTACTGTGGGGCAGGGAGGGGGGAAGAGCAAAGAGAGTAGCAGTGTGGCTCAGTGGAAAGAGCACGGGCTTTGGAGTCAGAGGTCGGGGTTCAAATCCTGGCTCCGCCAATTGTCAGCTCTGTGACTTTGGGCAAGTCACTTAACTTCTCTGTGCCTCAGTTACCTCATCTGTAAAATGGGGATTAAGACTGTGAGCCCTCCGTGGGGCAACCTGATCACCTTGTAACCTCCCCAGTGCTTAGAACAGTGCTTTGCATATAGCTGGCACTTAATAAATGTCATTATTATTATTATTATTATTAAGGTGATGGGGAAGGGAAGGGGAGCTGAGGAAAAGGGGGCTTAGTTTGGGAAGTCCTCTTGGAGGAGGTGTGCCTTCTGTAGGGCTTTGAAGGGGGAAAGACTGATTATTTGGCGGATTTGAGGAGGGAGGGCGTTCCAGGCCAGAAGCAGGACATGGGCTGGTGGTTGGTGATGAGACAGGAGAGATTGAGGGACAGTGAGAAAGTTGGCACCAGAGGAGTGGAGTGTGCGGGCTAGGATGGAGAAGGAGAGAAGGGAGGTGAGGTAGGAGGGGGGTGAGGGGATGGAGAATTTTGAAGCCAAGTATGATGAGTTTTTGTTTGATATGGAGGTGGATAGGCAACCACTGGAGAGTTTTGAGGAGTTGGGTGACACACCCTTAATGTTTCTGTAGAAAGATAATCTGGGCAGCAGAGTGAAGTATGAACTGAAGTGGAAAGAGGCAGGAGGTTGGGCAGTCAGAAATGAGGCTGATGCAGCAATCCAGTCAGGATAGGATGAGAGATTGAACCGGCAAGGTAGCAGTTTGAATGGAGAGGAAAGGGCGGATCTTGGCAATGTAGTGAAGGTGAGACCGACAGGATTTGGTGATGGATTGGATGTGAGGGGTGAACGACAGAGCTGAGTCGAGGATGATACCAAGGTGATGGGCTTGTGAGACGGGAAGGATGGTTGCGCTGTCTACAGTGATGGGAAAGTTCAAGAGAGGACAGGGATTAGGCAGGAAGATGTGGAGCTCAGTCTTGGACATGCTGAGTTTGAGGTGGCGGGAGGACACCCATGCAGAGATGCCCTGAAGGCAGGAGGAGATGAGAGCCTGGAGGGAGGGAGAGACAACAGGGGAGGAGACACAGATTTGGGTGTTATTCGCATAGAGATGATAGTTGAAGCCGTGGGAGCGAATTAGTTCTCCAAGGGAGTGAGTGTAGATGGAGAACAGAAGGAGACCAAAAACTGAACCTTGAGGAACTCCTAGAGTTAGGGGATGGGAGGGGGAGGAGGAGCCCACAAAGGAGACTGAGAGTGAGCCACCAGAGAGATAAGAGAAGCAAGAGATAAGAGAGATTAGAGAAGCAGCCTGGCTCAGTGGAAAGAGCACGGGCTTGGGAGTCGGGGTCATGGGTTCAAATTCCGGCTCTGCCACTTGTCAGCTGTGTGACTTTGGGCAAGTCACTTAACTTCTTTGTGCCTCAGTTCCCTCATCTGTAAAATGGGGATGAAGACTGTGAGCCCCAGGTAAAACAACTTAATCACCTTGTATCCTCCCCAGCGCTTAGAACAGTGCTTTGCACATAGTAGGCACTTAACAAAAGCCATCATTATTATTATTATAAGAGGAGAACCAGAAGAGGATGGAGTCTGTGAAGCCAAGTTTGGATAATGTATTCAGGAGAAGGGGATGGTCCACGGTGTCAAAGGGAGCTGAGCGGTCCAGGAGGATTAGGATGGAGTAGGAGCCGTTGGATTTGGCAAGAAGGAGATCATTGGTAAACTTTGAGTGGGTGGTTTCAGTGGAGTGAAGGGGACAGAAGCCAGATGGGAGCCAGAAGATCATGGCTCCACCACTTATCTGCTGCTCGACCTCGGGTAGGTCACTTCACTTCTCTGGGCATCGGTTACCTCATCTGTAAAATGGGAATTAAGACGGTGAGCCCCTTGTGGGACAGGGATTGTGTCCAACCCGATTTGCTAATGCTTGCAAAGAGTAATCGATTCCTGCAGCTTGCTCCTCTGCCTTGTGTTTTCAGCACTGCTTTTACTTCCTTTGTTTTGAAGTTTGCCCTTCTGCTCAGATTCATGGTGGAAGGAGCGTGAACAATCCACCCTCTGGATGGTACTCAGAAGTTCTCCATCCCCCCCGCCTTAACTCCTTCTCTTCCCCACAGCACCTGTATATATATATGTTTTTACGTATTTATTACTCCATTTATTTTACTTGTACATATTCTATTTATTTTATTTTGTTAATATGTTTTGTTTTGTTCTCTGTCTCCCCCTTCTAGACTGTGAGCCCACTGTTGGGTAGGGACCGTCTCTATATGTTGCCAACTTGTACTTCCCAAGAGCTTAGTACAATGCTCTGCACACAGTAAGCGCTCAATAAATATGAATGAATGAATGAATGAATGAATGAAAATGGGATATGTAGCCTCACAGCCACTCTAACCTGGGCCCGCCTTATTTTAGGCTAAAACTGGGACAATTCCAAAAATGCATCTTGGCCAATAATCTACTCTAGATTTTTCCATATGGCTTAATAACGTTGCTGCCTCACAGTCATTGTTCAGGAATTAAATGGAAGCATAATTTGCTACATTTTTGCAACCCTTCCCAGGGAGATTAAGCCAAATTCTATTTTAGTAGAAAATTGGAAACTCCCCTTATGAGATAACTGATTCATTTTCCTAAGCATTCGGTACTCAAAGGAGTTTTCTGGTGGATTGAAAAAGAATAATAATTGCATTATTGGGTCTATTTCACGGCAAGGCTTTTAAAAATGCATCGTACATTATCTCCATCTAACCACTTTAGACTTCTCCTTTGAAGTGGGGGACAGGAGGGGAGTTAAAAAGTACATGGGCAACCCTGGAGATAGAGCAGAGTACTTTGAAATACTCACAGCCTCATTAACCATGTCCTCAGTGCCACTGTTTTATCACTTCCCATGTAATCTTGTCCAGAGGCTCTGTACTGATTGCAAAATGCTTTGAAGATAAGAAGAATTGATATCCCGGGACTCATCTCAGATGTCCAGGAGGAGGCTGCAGAGTATGTGTCCATACTCTGGACTGTAAGCTCACTGTGGGCAGGGAATGCATCTGTTTATTGTTGTACTGTACTCTCCCAAGCTCTTAGTACAGTGCTCTACACACAGTAAGCACTCGATCAATGCAACTGACTGACTCATTCATTCATTCATTCATTTATTCAATCCTATTAATTGAGCATTTACTCTGTGCAGAACACTCTACCGAGCACTTGGGAGAATACAAAATAGCAATAAAAGGATACATTTCATGCCCTTAACAAGCTTACAGCCTCGTAATAATAATGACGATGATGATGACGGTAGTTATTAAGCACTTCTTCTGTTGTCAAACAAGAGGAGGGGAGACAAACGTTAATATAAATAAATAAATTACAGATAAGTATGTAAATGCTGTGGGGCTCGGAGGGGGGATGAATAAAGGGAGCAAGTCAGGGAGACACAGAAGGGAGTGGGAGAAGATGAAATGAGGGCCTAATCAGGGAAGACCTCTTGGAGGAGATGTGCTTTCAATAAGGCTTTGAAGGTGGGGAGAGTAATTTTTGGATATGAAGGGAGTTTCGGGCCAGAGGCAGGACATGGTTGAGAGGTTGGAGGCGAGATAGACAAGATGGAGGTACAGTGAGTAGGCTGGCATTAGAGGAGCAAAGTGAAGACTGCGGACTCTCATTCTGAGCCTGGGCTTCTTCATCAGATGAGTTGTAAGCCTGGTGGTACTGTGGGTTCAGCAGGTCTACACAATTTGGTGTCAGGCTATTGGGGCTAGGGGTTGTGGGGGGAACGTGGTGGGTTGGGTGGTATCTCTGGCCATGTGAGGTGAAAAGACCAGCCCTCTTCTAGAAGAGAGCAAAAATCTACCGGCAGCAAGGCAAACAACTGGGAAATGTTTATCCAATCCTCCATGCTGAGGATATTGAGGTTTCCACAGCTGTTTGAATTTACCCTACTGTTTCATACTAATAATTGCCTGGGGATAAACCTGCACCCAGAGGGAAAGCATGTTAATCAGCTTCCAAATGACCATGTCTAGATTATCATCCTTCTTCTTCTTCTTCTTTCTTCTTCTCCTCCTTCTCCTTCTCCTTCTCCTTCCCCTTCCCCTTCCCCTTCTTCTTCTTCTTCTTCTTCTTCTTCTTCTTCTTCCTTCTTCCTTCTTCCTTCTTCCTCCTTCTTCCTTCTTCTTCCTTCTTCTTCCTTCTTCTTCCTTCTTCTTTCTTCTTCTTCCTTCTTCTTCCTTCTTCTTTCTTCTTCTTCTTCTTTCTTCTTCTCCTTCTTCTCCTTCTTCTCCTTCTTCTTCTTCTTCTTCTTCTTCTTCTTCTTCTTCTTCTTCTTCTCCTCCTTCTCCTTCTTTCTTCTTCTTCTTCTTCTTCTTCTTCTTCTTCTTCTTCTTCTTCTTCTTCTTCTTCTTCTTTTTCTTCTTCTCCTCCTCCTCCTCCTCCTCCTTCTTCTTTTCTTCTTCTCTTCCTCCTTCTTTCTTTCTTCTTTTTCCTCTCTTCTTCTTCCTCTTCTTTTTCTTCTTCTTTCTTCCTCTTCTTCCATTTTCCTCTTCTCTTCTTCCTCCTCCTCCTATCCTCCTTCTCCTCCCACATGGGGCTCACAGGATTAATCCCAATTTTGTAAATGAGAGCCCAGCACAGTGCTCTGAAAACAGTAAGCGGTCAATAAATACAATTGAATGAATGAGAGAAGTGAAGTCACCCAAGTTCACCCAACCGACAAGTGGAGAAGCAGGGATTAGATCCCAGTTCTCCGACTCCCATTTGAGTTCCACATGCCACATGGCCTTCCCTACGGTGGGCCTGGAGTTTCTCCCAGCTGGAAACAGCCCCTCCAAAAAAACCAACATCTCTGAGAGGAGGCTGCCCTTCAGAAAAGATCTGACCTGAACTGTTTTGAAGCAATTTGACAACAAGAAGCAGCATTGCGTATCGGATAGAGGATGGGCCTGGGATTCAGAAGACCATGGCTCCGCCACTTATCTGCTGCTTGACCTCGGGTAGGTCACTTCACTTCTCCGAGCATCAGTTACCTCATCTGTAAAATGGGAATTAAGACGGTGAGACCCTTGTGGGACAGGGATTATGTCCAACGCGATTTGCTTGCATCCATCCTGGCTCTTTTTACAGTGCCTGGTGCATAGTAAGTGCTTAACAACTACCATCATTAATATGAATATTAATGAAGAATATTAATATTCTCTTAATTAATCATTAATTAAGTGAAGCAGCGTGGCTCAGTGAAAAGAGCATGGGCTTTGGAGTCAGAGGTCAGGGGTGCAAATCCTGGCTCCGCCAATTGTCAGCTGTGTGACTTTGGGCAAGTCACTTCACTTCTCTGGGCCTCAATTCCCTCATCTGTAAAATGGGGATGAAGACTGTGAATCCTATGTTGGATAACCTTGTATCTACCCCAGCGCTTAGAACAGTGCTTGGCGCATAGTAAGCGCTTAACAAATACCAACATTATTATTATTATTATTATTATTATTATTATTATTATTATTATTATTATTCTCTGGGCCTCAATTCCCTCATCTGTAAAATGGGGATTAAGACTGTGAGCCCCCCGTGGGACAACCTGATCACCTTGTAACCTCCCCAGCGCTTAGAACAGTGCTTTGCACATAGTAAGCGCTTAATAAATACCTGTATATATGTTTGTACATATTTATTACTCTATTTATTTATTTTACTTGTACATATCTATTCCATTTATTTTATTTTGTTAGTATGTTTGGTTTTGTTCTCCGTCTCCCCCTTTTTAGACTGTGAGCCCGCTGTTGGGTAGGGACTGTCTCTATATGTTGCCAACTTGTACTTCCCAAGCGCTTAGTACAGTGCTCTGCACACAGTAAGTGCTCAATAAATACGATTGATTGATTGATAAATGCTATTATTATTATTATTATTATTATTATTTGAATGGGCTGACTGTCCCCCAGCCTAAATCCTCTCTGCAATTGCAACCCAAATCTCTCGCCCCTCCAAACACACAGCTTCCTCCCCTCCCGCCCCACCTCATCCTCCAAGGTTCAGAGGTTTAATCTTGACAGATGCATAGCCGGGCCCGGTTGATTTGATCCAGAAACTCCCTTTCTGGAGTCTAGCTGTAAGCAGTGCCTGCCGGAGAATCCATCCAAAATGAATGGATTGTGCACACATAATTCAACTCTCCAGCTCTCAGGGATAACGCCATTACGTGTTATTTGTAATTCTCCACATTCTTTTCACTTGTTTCCTGCCACCCAAGTGACCGATGCCTTGATATTTCCCTGAAAGTCTGTAAAGCATTGCCGTGAAATTTGATAATGCATTGCCGTAAAATTCCGGAACTAGCTAATCCTACTGACAGCGATTATCACGGAGAAGCAGAGTGGATAGAGCAGGGGCCTGGGAATCAGAAGGTCGTGGGTTCTAATCTCCCCCCCCCCCCCACACTGTGTGACCTTGGGCAAGTCACTTCACTTTTCTGGGCCTCAGTTACCTCATCTGTGAAATGGGGATTGAGACTGTGAACCCCACATGGGACGGGGACCGTATCCAACATGGCTTGCTTGTACCCACCCCCATGCTGTGCAGTACAGCGACTGTCGCATAATAAGCGTTTAACAAACACTATTATTATTATGAAGCAGTGTGGCTCAATGGATAGAGTCAGGGCTTGGGAGTCAGAGGACATGGGTTCTAATCCTGGCTCCGACACTTGTCTTCTGTGTAACCTTGGGCAAATCACTTCACTTCTCTGTGCCTCAGTTACCTCATCTGTAAAATGGAGATTAAGTCTGTGAGCCCCACGTGGGACAACTTGATTACCTTGTATCTACCCAAGTGCTTTAGAAAAGTGCTTGGCACATAGTAAGTGCTTAACAAATACAATAATAATAATAATAATGATGATGATGATGGCATTTGTTAAGCACTTACTATGTGCAAAGCACTGTTCTAAGCGCTGGGGGGGGATACAGTGTGATCAAGTTGTCCCACGTGGGGCTCACAGTCTTAATCCCCATTTTTACAGATGAGGTAACTGAGGCTCAGAGAAGTTAAGTGACTTGCCCAAGGTCACACAGCAGACTTGTGGTGGAGCCGGGATTCGAACACATGACCTCTGACTCCAAAGGCCGGGCTCTTTCCGCTGAGCCATGCTGCTTCTCTTAATAATAATAATAATGATAATAACAACAATGCTGGTGACTGGAAAGCAAAATCTCCCTCCCATTATGGCTGCCCAACGTGATACAGTAGTGGGGAAACCATGTCCCTCTGTCTGTCATCGCTGTAGGCAGGGAATGTGGTATTTGTTAAGTTCTTACTGCATGCCAGGCACTGGACTGAGCCCTGGGGTGGATACAAGCAAATCGGATTGGACACAGTCCCTGTCCCACATGGGCCTCACAGTCTCATTCCCCATTTTACAGATGAGGTAACTAAGGCACAGAGAAGTGGAGTGGCTAGCCCAAGGTCACACAGCAGTTAAGTGGCAGAGCCAGGGCTAGAAACCATGACCTTCTGACTCCCAAACCCATACTCTTCTTCCCTTCAAAGCCCTACTGAGAGCTCACCTCCTCCAGGAGGCCTTCCCAGACTGAGCCCCCTCCTTCCTCTCCCCCTCCTCCCCCTCCCCATCCCCCCACCTTACCTCCTTCCCCTCCCCACAGCACCTGTATATATGTATATATGTTTGTACATATTTATTACTCTATTTTATTTGTACATATTTATTTATTTTATTTTGTTAATATGCTTTGTTTTGTTCTCTGTCTCCCCCCTTCTAGACTGTGAGCCCACTGTTGGGTAGGGACCGTCTCTATTTGTTGCCAACTTGTACTTCCCAAGCGCTTAGTACAGTGCTCTGCACACAGTAAGCGCTCAATAAATACGATTTAGTGAATGAATGAATGAATACTAAGCCACGTCGCAGCTATGTTTATGGTTATATTGTACTCTCCCAAGCACTTAGTACAGTATTCTGCACACAGTAAGTGCTCAATAAATATGACTGCATGACTGACTGACTGATCATATTGCCAGATTAGAGAAGTACAAACATTCACCGATTCATTAATCAATTGATAATATTTATTGAACATTTACTATGTGCAGAGCACTGTATCAAGCGCTTTGGAGAGTACAACCTAATAACTCTTCTCTGATTCTTTCTTCACACTTGGAGGAGTGTGTGTATATCACAGAATAGAAGCTTCTTCTAGGCAGGGAGTACATCTTGTGCTTCGGTTGTGCTTCCCTAAGCACTTCGTCTGCACCATTGCAGACTTAGGGGCTCTACCAATCTATCAAAAAATAATATTTTTTCAATGGTATTTGTTAAGGTCTTTCTACTAGGCCCTGCTGGTTTCTGTTTGATGCAAAGATGAGTGTGATTTTGAGAAGTGGAAGGATACTGAGAGCTCACCTCCTCCAAGAGGCCTTCCCAGACTGAGCCCCTTTTTTCCTCTTCTCCTCCCCACAGCACTTGTATATATATTTGTACAGATTTATTACTCTATTTTACTCATACATATTTACTATTCTATTTATTTTGTTAATGATATGCATATAGCTTTAATTCTATTTGTTCTGACGACTTTGACACCTGGCTACATGTTTTGTTTTGTTGTTTGTCTCCCTACTTCTAGACTGTGAGCCCATTGTTGGGTAGGGACCGTCTCTATATGTTGCCAACTTGTACTTCCCAAGCGTTTAGTACAGTGCTCTGCACACAGTAAGCGCTCAATAAACAGGATTGAATGAATGAATACATGCAGAACAACATTTTAGATAGATTATCTGGAGAGAAGAGTGTGGTATAGTTAATCAGTAATGGGGGAGCAGCATGGCCAAGTGGTTAGACTATGGGCCTGGGAATTTGAAGGACCTGGGTTCTAATGCTGGCTCTGCCGCTTGTCTGCTGTTTGACCTTGGGCAAGTTGCTTCACTTCTCTGTGCCTGTTACCTCATCTGTAAAATCAGGATTGAGACTCTGAGCCCCACGTGGGACATCAACTGTGTCCAACCTGATTATCTTACATCTACTCCAGTGCTTAGTACAGTGCCTGGCACATAGCAAGGGCTTAACAAATACCATTTTAAAAAATCGGATTTATTGAGTGCTTACTGTGTGCAGTGCTCTATATGAAGCACTTGGGAGAGTACAGTATAACAGAGTTGGTAGACACATTTCTTGCCCACAACAAGCTTACAGTCTAGAGGATATAAGTATGAGTATAGATTGGAGAGGAGAGAGGCTGGATGTGGGGAAATCAGCAAGGAGGCTGGTATAGCAGTAGAAGCGGTATGGCCTAGTGGAAAGACCGTGGGCTTGGGAGTCAGAGGACCTGAGTTCTAATCCTGACTCTGCCACTTGTCTGTTGTGTGACTTTGGAGAAGTCACTAACTTCTCTGTGCCTCAGTTTTCTCACCTGCAATGTGGGGATTAAAATCTATTCCCTCCTAATTAGACTGTGTTCCCTCTGTGGGATGGGACTGTATTCCGCCCGATTACTTTGTATCTACCTAGTGCTTAGTTCAGTGCTTGGCATATAGTAAGTGCTTAATAAATTCCATCATCATCAACAACAACAGCATCATCAAGTCAGGATATTATGAGTGTCCCTGCAAGGTTGGTGGCCAGTTGGAGGTAAAGGAGGAGATCCAGGAAATTTTGTTCAGGGAAAATTTACCGTGTGCAGAGCACTGCATTCATTCATTCACTCAGTTGTATTTATTCACTCAATCGTATTTATTGAGCGCTTACTGTGTGCAGAGCACTGTACTAAGCGCTTGGGAAGTACAAGTTGGCAACATATAGAGATGGTCCCTACCCAACAGTGGGCTCACAGTCTAGAAGCCACAGCTATGACTCTTCGCTCACTACCCCAAAAATGGTCTTGGCCATTTCCTTGACCATATAGTTAAAATCTGTTCACTTGTCTTCATCAATCAATCAATCAATCAATCAATAGTATTTATTGAGTGCTTACTGTGTGCAGAGCACTATCCAAAGTGCTTAGGAAACTACAATGCAACAATAAACAGTGACATTCCCTGCCCACAACTTGCTCACAGTCTAGAGTAGGATGATTGGGAGAATACAGTGTAACAGAGTTGGTAGACACATTCCCTGCCCACATGGAACATACAATCTAGAGGGGGAGACATGTGAGCCTTTTGTGGGATAGGGACGTCTCTATATGTTGCCGGTTTGTACTTCCCAAGCACTTAGTACAGTGCTCTGCACACAGTAAGTGCTCAATAAAAACGACTGAATGAATTCAAATAAATTAGGGGTAGGTACAGAAGTGCTGTGGACCTGAGCGTGAGGTGACTATCAAGTGCTTGAAGGGTACAGAGCCAAATACCTTTAGAGAAGCAGCGTGGCTCAGTGGAAAAAGCCCAGGTTTGGGAGTCTGAGGTGATGGGTTCAAATTCCGGCTCCGCAAATTGTCAGCTGTGTGACTTTGGGCAAGTCACCTAACTTCTCTGTGCCTCAGTTCCCTTATCTGTAAAATGGGGATTAAGACTGTGAGCCCCACGAGGGACAACCTGATCACCTTGTAACCTCCCCAGTGCTTAGAACAGTGCTTTGCACATAGTAAGCGCTTAATAAATGCCATAAAAAATATAAGTGATGCGGAAAGAAGAGGGAGTAGGGAAAATGAGGGCTTAGTCTGGGAAGGCCTCTTGGAGAGGTGATTTTAATAATGCTTTGAAGATGGGGTGATATGGTGGTCTCCCAGCGCTTAGAACAGTGCTTTGAACATAGTAAGCACTTAACAAATGCCATCATTATTATTATTATTGGATATGAAGGGGGAGAGAGTTCCAGGCCAAAGGGAGGGTGCGGCCAAAGGATTGGTGGCAAAGTGGATGAGACTGAGGTACAGTGAGTAGGTTGGTGTTAAAAGGGTGAAGAATGCTGGCTGGGTTGCCATAGGAGATCATTCATTCATTCATTCAATCATATTTATTGAGCGCTTACTGTGTGCAGAGCACTGTACTAAGTGCTTGGGAAGTACAAGTTGGCAACATAGAGAGGAAAGGTAGGAGAGAGATAACTGATTTATTTATTTATTTATTTTACTTGTACATAGCTATTCTATTTATTTTATTTTGTTAGTATGTTTGGTTTTGTTCTCTGTCTCCCCCTTTTAGACTGTGAGCCCACTGTTGGGCAGGGACTGTCTCTATATGTTGCCAATTTGTACTTCCCAAGCGCTTAGTACAGTGCTCTGCACATAGTAAGCGCTCAATAAATACGATTGATGATGATGATGATGATGATGAACTGATTGAGTGATTCAAAGCCAATGATAGGGAGTTTTTGTTTGCTGTGGAAGTGGATGGGCAAACACTGGAGATTTTTGAGAAGTGGGGTGACACAAACTAAACATATTTTTAGAAAAATGACCCCGGCAACAGAGTGAAGTACGGACCCGAGTGGGGAGAGACAGGAGGTAGAGATGTCAGCAAGAACACTGATGCAGAAGTCAAGATGGGGTAACAGAAATGCAGAGTAGCAGTTCGGATGGACAGTCATGGAAAATACCAAGATTGCAGGCTTCAAAGATAGGAAGGATGATAATGCTGTCGACTGTGATTGGAAAAGTGGAGAAGAGGATTTGGGAGGGTCGATGAGGAGTCGGGCTTTTGGCATATTGAGATTGAGGGGTTAGCAGGATATGGAGATATCCCAGAGGCAAGAGGAAATGTGAGACTGCAGATAAGAGGAAGAGGTCAGAGCTAGAGGGATAGATTTGGGAGACACCAATCCATCAAGCTAATTTATCTGTAATTTTTTTATTTCTATTAATGTCCGTCTCCCCCTCCAGACTGTAAACTCACTGTGGGCAGGGAATATGTCTGTTTGTTGTTATATTGCACTCTCCCAAGCGCTTAGTACAGTGCTTTGCATGTAGTAAATGCTCAATAAATACGATTGAATGAATGAATGAATAAATCAATTTTATTTATTGAGCACTTACTGTGTGCAGAGCACCGTATTAAAAGCTTGGGAGAATACAATATAATAGAGTTGGTAGACATGTTCCCTGCCCACAAGGAGCTTACAGTCTAGAGGGGGAGATACATATTAAAATAGATTATGAATCTGTACATAAGTGTTGTGGGGCTAAAGTTGGGGTGACTAATGGGTAGGGCTAATGAATAGAGAAGCAGCATGGTATAGGGAGTCAGAAGGTCATGGGTTCTAATCCAGGCTCCACTATGTGACCTTGGGCAAGTCACTTCACTTCTCTGTGCCTCAGTGACCTCATCCGCAAAATGGGGATTGAGACTGTGAGCCCCACATGGGACAGGGACTGTATCCAACCTGATTTACTTTTATCCACCCCAGTGCTTAGTACAGTGCCTGGCACAAAATAAGTGCTTAACAAATACTATTATTTTAATTATTAAGTGCTGTATTAAGCACCGGGGTAGATGCAAGATAACTTGTATCAAGATACCTGTAAATACCTGGGAGTCAGAAGGTCATGGGTTCCAATCCTGTCTCCATCACTTGTCTGCTGTGTGACCTTGGGCAAGCCACTTCACTTCTCTATGCCTCAGTTACCTCATCTGTAAAACGGGGATTGATACTGTGAGCCCCAGATGGGACAGGGCCTGTATCCAACCTGATTTACTTTTATCCACCCCAGTGCTTAGTACAGTGCCTGGCACAAAATAAGTGCTTAACCAATACAATTATTTTAATTATTAAGTGCTGTATTAAGCACCGGGGTAGATGCAAGATAACTTGTATCAAGGTACAAGATACCTGTAAATACCTGGGAGTCAGAAGGTCATGGGTTCTAATCCTGTCTCCGTCACTTGTCTGCTGTGTCACCTTGGGCAAGTCACTTCAATTCTCTGTGCCTCAGTTACCCCATCTGTAAAACGGGGATTGATACTGTGAGCCCCACATGGGACAGGGACTGTATCCAAACTGATTTACTTTTATCCACCCCAGTGCTTAGTACAGTGTCTGGCACACAATAAGTGCTCAACAAATACTATTATTTTAATTATTAAGTGCTGTATTAAGCACCGGGGTAGATGCAAGATACCTTGTATCAAGGTACAAGATACCTGTAAATACCTGGGAGTCAGAAGGTCATGGGTTCCAATCCTGTCTCCGTCACTTGTCTGCTGTGTGACCTTGGGCAAGCCACTTCACTTCTCTGTGCCTCAGTTACCTCATCTGTAAAATGGGGATGGATACTGTGCGCCCCACATGGGACAGGGACTGTAACCAACCTGATTTACTTGTATCCACCCCAGTGCTTAGTACAGTGCCTGGCACAAAATAAGTGCTTAACAAATACTATTATTTTAATTATTAAGTGCTATATTAAGCACTGGGGTAGATGCAAGATAACTTGTATCAAGGTACAAGATACCTGTAAATACCTGGGAGTCAGAAGGTCATGGGTTCCAATCCTGTCTCCGTCACTTGTCTGCTGTGTGACCTTGGGCAAGCCACTTCACTTCTCTGTGCCTCAGTTACCCCATCTGTAAAATGGGGATTGATACTGTGAGCCCCATGTGGGACAGGGACTTTGTCCAACCTGATTTGTTTGTATCCATCCTGGAGCTTAGTACAGTGCCTGGCACTTAGTAGGCATTTAACAAATACCATAATTATTATTATTATCATACAAGATCATTAGGTCCCACATGGGGCTCACAATCTAAGAGGGAGAAGAGGGATTGAATTCCCATTTTGCAGATGAGAGAACTGAGCTGCAGAGAGGTTCAGAGCTTCCAAAATGCTACTGATAGATTGACTGATGTCTCCCTCTCCCTCCTTCCAGAAGCAGCATGGCTCAGTGGAAAGAGCCCGGGCTTTGGAGTCAGAGGTCATGGGTTCTAATCCCGGCTCCGCCAATTGTCAGCTGGGTGACTTTGGGCAAGTCACTTCACTTCTCTGTGCCTCAGTTACCTCATCTGTAAAATGGGGATGAAGACTGTGAGCGCCCCGTGGGACAACCTGATCACCTTGTAACCTCCCCAGTGCTTAGAACAGTGTCTTGCACATAGTAAGCGCTTAATAAATGCCATCATCATCATCATCATTTAATTGAAGACATTTTCTGAGTAAGAGCACTGTGTTTGTGTGAATTGTGGTTAACTCTATTGTCCTTTCCTAAGTGCTTAAAGCTCCGCTTGGAGGACGTGCCCAGTAAATTTCTTCTTCAAGTGCCGAGTCGTTTTCTACCCTTAGCGACTCCATGGACGGAGCTTCTTCAGAATATTCCATCTACTGTCATAAAGGCATTCTGTTATTGTGATGAAAGCTAAAGGGGAGAGACATCACAAACGGCATTTTCGGCAGGTGTAAGAAGTAAATAAGTAAAGTAAATAAATAAGTAAAGTAAGAAGACAAGAAGTAAATTTCTCCTTCAAGTGCCGAGTCATTTTCTACCGTTAGCGACTCCACGGACAGAGCTTCTTCAGAATATTCCATCTACTGTCATAAAGGCATTCTGTTATTGTGATGAAAGCTAAAGGGGAAAGACATCACAAACAGGGCATTTTCGACAGGTGAAAGAGGAGAATGTACGTACGGAAACATGGTTCAATTTCAAAATGTCTGCCTTGATTTTTCTCAATGGTTGAAAATCGTATGGATCTTGAATAAGCAGAAGAGCAATCAATCAACGGTATTTATCGAGCGCTTACTGTATGCAGAGCACTGTACTCCTGGGAGAGTACAGTATTATAGATTATATACTATATAATATAGTATTATATTATATTCTATTCTATTTAGAGAAGCAGCATGGCTCAGTGGAAAAGAGCACGGGCTTTGGAGTCAGAGGTCATGGGTTCAAATCCCAGCTCCGCCAATTGTCAGCAGTGTGACTTTGGACAAGTCAATTCACTTCTCTGTGCCTCAGTTCCCTCATCTGTAAAATGGGGATTAAGACTGTGAGCCCCCCATGGGACAACCTGATCACTTTGTATCCTCCCCAGTGCTTAGAACAGTGCTTTGCACATAGTAAGTGCTTAATAAATGCCATCATTATCATTATTATTATAAAATAACAGACACACACTGAGCCCCCTCCTTCCTCTCCCCCTCCTCCCCATCCCCCCGCCTTACCTCCTTCCCCTCCCCACAGCACCTGTATATATGTATATATGTTTGTACATATTTATTACTCTATTTATTTATTTATTTTACTTGTACATATCTATTCTATTTATTTTATTTTGTTAGTATCTTTGGTTTTGTTCTCTGTCTCCCCCTTTTAGACTGTGAGCCCACTGTTGGGTAGGGACTGTCTCTATATGTTGCCAAGTTGTACTTCCCAAGCGCTTAGTACAGTGCTCTGCACACAGTAAGCGCTCAATAAATACGATTGATTGATTGATTGATTGATCTGTTTGCCTCTTATTTTTGCTTCCCTTCTCTTCTGCACAGCAGTGTTTTGGCAGATGCATTCTGTGATTGTGAATAAACTACTAACTGTGAATAGCAAATGGGGAGGAGATTTGGGAAATGTAGAGTGGGGAAAGTTAGGTACTTGATGGTTCTCTGATGCCATCCTCTTTTTTCCCATCCTTATGGTTTGATTAGACTGTGAGCCTGTTGTTGGGTAGAGACTGTCTATCTGTGGCCGAATTGTACTTTCCAAGCGCTTAGTATAGTGCTCCGCACACAGTATAATCCCGGCTTCGCCAATTGTCAGCTGTGTGACCTTGGGCAAGTCACCTAACTTCTCTGCACCTCAGTTCCCTCATCTGAAAAACAGGGATTAAGACTGTGGGCCCCACATGGGACAACCTGATCACCTTGTATCCTCCCCAGCGCTTAGAACAGTGCTTTGCACATAGTAAGCGCTTTACAAATTCCATTATTATTATTAATAATAGTAATAAATACGACTGAATGAATGAATGGGCTGTGCCAAAGTTCTCAGGCGAGTTCGTACAGGGAAGAACATTCTCCTTTATCAGTCCTTTCATTTTTCAGCCACACCCATCTGTGTTCTTTATTATCTCACTCTACAGGACCCCCCACTCCCCGCCTTCATCTGCAGCCCCCTTTTCCAAGAAGTACCTTGCTTGGGGACCGTTTGCAAAGTTGAGTGTCAGTTTCTCATTTCCCAAAATGAGGATTTCTCTGGAAATGGTAACCAGGTTGAGTGGTCGCTGTTAGCACCTATTTTAATTCCTCCCCACCATAAAATGATCCCTTAACTACTACCTTTGCATATTCGTGTGCATGTGAAAGGGTCTCTCTTCTCCCCAGCTACCATTTAAGTGAGCACAACAGTTACCATTCACTCTGTGCCATCCTGACAGTGAGTCTGGCACTGTTAAAACAATAGGAGTTGAACACACTCTTAATTTCCGTGTGAAATTATGATAGGGGCTTTGGTAAGATGAGGAAGAGGAGGAGGTGGGGGAAGGAGGACAGAAAGGAGAAGAGAAGAGAAAAGGGGGAGGAGGAAAGGGAGGGAGGACAGAAAGGAGGAGAGAAAGGAGGAGAGAAGGGAAAAGGAGGAGGAGGAGAAAGGAAGAGGGAAGAGAGTGGGGGAGGAGGAGGAGGGAGGTGGGAAGAGGAGAAGGAAAGGGAGGAGGCGGACAAGCTAGGCTTCTTGCTACTACTGAGTAGCAGGAGCCCACTGTTGGGTAGGGACTGTCTCTTTATGTTGCCAACTTGTACTTCCCAAGCGCTTAGTACAGTGCTCTGCACACAGTAAGCGCTCAATAAATACGATGGATGATACTCCTGCTCTGGTCTGACAGAAACTCATTTTATTGACCTTCTGGGTCTTCTTCCAAACCCATCTTTCCTGGCTGCTATGCCTTCCTAGATAATTAGGGTATAGCTGTTTATATGGTTTAAGCTATTTTAATATGGATGTGCCCTGAGGCCCTCATTAAAGTTTTATTAATTTAATAAGCAATTAAGGAACCTTCAAATTTAACCTCATTAGGTTAATTTTTAATTGATTTCAATGATTTCAAAATGACATCCTCTCCTTGAGCTGCAACATAAATCGGCCAGTGAATGTTCTTTCCTCCAGGGAGAAGTTAGGATTTCTGGCCGGGGTAAAATACATTACAAACATGCTTTCTCCATCAGAAAGAATCCAGTAGTAATGTCCAGAGTTTGGGGTAGGAGTTCATTCATTCATTCAATCATATTTATTGAGCGCTTACTGGGTGCAGAGCACTGTACTAAGCGCTTGGGAAGTACAAGTTGGCAACATATAGAGACGGTCCCTACCCAACAGTGGGCTCACAGTCTAGAAGTTGTTTTTTATGGTATTTGTTAAGTGCTTGCTATGTGTCAGGCACTGTAGTAAGCACTGGGGTACATACAAGATAATCGACTTGGACACATTCCCTGTCTCACGCGAGGCTCACAGTCTTCATCCCCATTTTATAGATGAGCTAACTGAGGCACGGAGAAGTTAAGTGGCTTGCTCGAGTTCACACAGCTGACAAGTGCACTGGTCAAACTGTCAAGCTGCACCTGTGTTCCCCAAATCCATGGAAGGTAAAAGCACAGCAAGATTTTGGGAGGAGGAACATGTCTAAATTGCGTGGCTTAGTGGCTAGAGCAAGGGTCTGGGACTCAGAAGGGCCTGGTTTCTAATCCCGGCTCCACCACATTGCTGCGTGACCTTCACTTCGCTTCTCTGGGCCTCACTTACCTCTTCTGTAAAATGGGAATTAAGAGTGTGAGTCCCATAGGAGAAGCAGCCTGGCTCAGTGGAAAGAGCCCGGCCTTTGGAGTCAGAGGTCATGGGTTCAAATCCCGGCTCCGCCAATTGTCAGCTGTGTGACTTTGGGCAACTCACTTCACTTCTCTGGGCCTCAGTTACCTCATCTGTAAAATGGGGATTAAGATTGTGAGCCCCCCGTGGGACAACCTGATCACCTTGTATCCTCCCCAGTGCTTAGAACAGTGCTCTGCACATAGTAAGTGCTTAATAAATGCCATCATTATTATTATTATTGTTATTTGGGACAGGGACTGTGTCCAACCTGATTAACTTGTATCTACCCCAGTGCTTAGAACAGTGCATAGCACATAGTAAGCACTGAACAAGTACCATAATTATTATTATTACCAACTCAGAGTGCACTCTCCCAAGCATTTAGCACAGTACTCTGCACACTGTAAGCACTGAATAAATACCACTGATTGATTGACTGCTGGATAGAAGGTGGGCTTCCTTAGCTCATTTAAAATAATAGTAATAATAATGATGGCATTTGTTAAGCGCTTACTATGTACAAAGCACTGTTCTAAGCAAAGGGGGGGATATAAAGTGATCAGGTTGTGCCATGTGGGGCTCACAGTCTTAATCCCTATTTTACAGATGAGGTAACAGGCTCAGAGAAGTGAAGTGACTTGCCCACAGTCACCCAGCAGACGAGTGGCAGAGCCGGGATTAGAACCCATGACCTCTGACTCCCAAGCCCGGGCTCTTTCCACTAAGCCACGCTGCTTCTCTAAAATGGCATCTGATGGAAGGGCCACAGCAGCTTCTTCTCCAAAAAGGTCACCTTTCCAACTCAGTCAGCTACTTTCTCAGAATAGTGACCGGCCCTCTGGCTGCTAGTTCTGTGGGAGACAGAGAACAGATTCATTTCTGCCTCCATTTCCCGATCCCCCTTCTCAATCCATTCCCTTAATAACAACAATAATAATGATAATACTACTTGTTAAGCATTTCTGCACCAAGCACTGTTCTAGCACCGGGGTAGATACAAGGTAATAATAATGATGGCATTTGTTTAGCATTTACTATGTGCCAAGCACTGTTCTAAGCACTGGGGTAGATACAAGGCAATCAGGTTGCCCCACATGGGGCTTAATCCCCATTTTACAGACGAGGTAACTGAGGCACCGAGCAGCTAAGTGACTTGCCCAAGGTCACACAGCAGACAAGTGGTGGAGCCAGGATTAGAACCCATGCCCTCTGACTCCCAAGCCTGTGCTCTTTCCACTAAGCCGCACTGCTGTAGTCAGGTTGGACACAGTTATCCCACAGGGCTTACACTCTAATCCCCATTTTACAGATAAGGTAACTGAGGCCCAAAGGAGTGAAATAACTTTCATTCACTCATCCATTCAATCGTATTTATTGAGCGCTTACTGTGTGCAGAGCACTGTACTAAGCGCTTGGGAAGTACAAGTCGGCAACGGATAGAGACGGTCCCTACCCAACAACGGGCTCACAGTCTAGAAGAGGGAGACAGACAACAAAACACACACTTCAGTCACACAGCAGACACGTGGCAGAGCCGGGATTAGAACCCATGACCTTCCGACTCCCGGGCCTGTGCTCTATCCACTATACCATTATTCTATTACTGTCAATGCAGGTGAAAAACCTGGTAGAAATTCTGTTAATTAGTTGATAATAATAATGGCATTTATTAAGCACTTACTACATGCAAAGCACTGTTACAAGCACTGGGGAGGTTACAAGGTGATCACGTTGTCCCACAGGGGGCTCACAGTCCCAATCCTCATCTTACAGATGAGGCAACTGAGGCACAGAGAAGCCAAGTGACTTGCCCAAAGTCACACAGCTGGCAATTGGCAGAGCTGGGATTTGAACCCATGACCTCTGTCTCCAAAGCCCGGGCTCTTTCCACTGAGCCACGCTGCTTCTTGATGTGCCAAGGTCACGCAGCAGACAAATGGGAGAGGGGGGACTCCCTTCAATTTCAGGGAAGGAGAGCCCCCCTGGTGAGGGCTGAGTTGGGACCGTGGGTATGTCGGGGAAGGAATGGTTGAAACAGAAGTTCAGTCAGGCAAATAATTCCGGGCAGTTGTTTTCCCTCTCCCCATTTTGGCCTTCTCCCTCTATTAAAAATAGTAAGTGCTTAACAAATACCATCATTATTATTAAGAGAATGGGCTTGGGAGTCAGAGGACATGCTTTCTAATGTGTGCTTGTCTGCTGTGTGACCTTGGGCAAGCCAGTTTACTTCTCCGTGCTTGCTTAACAAATACCATAATTATTATCATTATTAGACTTCAAGCCCTTTGTGGACAGGGAAAAGGTCTACCGACTCTGTCATATTTGATTCTCCAAAGCACTTAGTACAGTGCTCTGCATACAGTAAGTGCTCAATAAATACAACTGATTGAGGTAGGGAGGGCGGGAGCAAGGAGTCCAATGGCAAGGGAGGTGAAATCCTCCTGAGCAGCTTCCCAGAAGAGGATAAAGGAGAAGTCTCAGCTCTTTCCTGCAGAATATCAAAGCTCTTGATTCTTGTTTCATTAAGGGTTTGAAGAACTATAAAACTACACTTGTTTACCCTTCTCATATTAATAAATGTTCCATGGCTACCCTTTAAACAAGCTTCCTTAGAGGCACCACCTCATAAGCCCATCCCACTTACCAATAAATAATGAAAGAGCTCAGAGAATACCATTACTACTTAACATTTAGACTTTTTTCATTATTTTTATGCCGAGTAACAATATGCCACCTGATCTAACTGTTTCGATGATCTCTCTTCTCTCGTGATCCTCAGTTAGTAATCGGTTAGGGCGCTGAAGTTAAGGAGCTCATACTAGTTCTCAAAAATTAGTATTGTAATGATCATCATTTAATTGTGCTGCTCCTCTGTATTTACTGCTTAATTTTCCCAAGTGCTTAGTACAGTTCTATGTACATAGTAAGCACTGGATAAATACCATTCATTGATTGATTTTTAAAATCAATCATTAATCCCTGCCTCCTATCTCTCCCCACTCCAGTCCGTACAACACTTTGCTGCCCAGATCATTTTTCTATAGAACTGTTCACTCCATGTTCCTCACTCCTCAAGAGCATTTAGACTTTTTTCATTATTTTTATGCCTAGTAACAAATCAAACTTTTTAAGGTTATTTAAATGCTTACTTTGTGCCAGGGACTCCCAGCTCCACCACTTGTCTGCTGTAGAGCTTGGGCAAGTCACTTCTCTACTCTGTGCCTCTGTTACCTCATCTGTAAAATGGATATAGTACTATGAGCCCCATGTGGGACAGGGACTGTGTCCAACCTGATTAACTTGTATCTACCGCAGCACTTAGAACAGTGCTTTGCACATAGTAAGCGCTTACCAAATACCATCATCATTATCATCCGTGCTTGGTACATAGTAAGCATTTAACAAGGGCCATTATTATTATTACCACTACTACTACTACTATTAATTGATATGGAAAATTCCAACAAAAAAAGTTTCTCCTTAATTACCTGACTGATCCCTTTGCTATCCTTTGCCCATGGAATAATAATAATAATAATAATGATGATGGCATTTGTTAAGCGCTGGGGAGGATACAAGGTGACCAGGTTGTCCCACGTGGGGCTCACGGTCTTGATCCCCATTTTACCGATGAGGGAACTGAGGCCCAGAGAAGTGAAGTGACTTGCCCAAAGTCACACAGCTGACAGAGCCGGGATTTGAGCCCATGACCTCTGACTCCCAAGCCTGGGCTCTTTCCACTGAGCCACGCTGCTTCTCTGGGAACTCTACTTGACTAAGTTGTCCTAAGAAAACATTGGTTAACTTTGACTATGAATTACAAATGTAGTTACTGTGGACAGGGACTGTGACTGTCTATTGTAGTGTACTCTCCCAAGTGCTTAGTACAGTGCTTTGCACACAGAAGCACTCCGTAAATATGATTGACTAACATCTATAAGGATTAAAGAAACAAAAGCCCTCACTTCAGAGTATGCAAGCAAGAAGAATTTCCCTCCTGCCTTTCTCTAGACTTGATGTTACAATTCGTTGTTTTCTAATTTTCTTCTAAATTAGTGGACAGCGACCAAGCTGTGAACTGATGATGTTTGATGAGGTTCTTCTTGAGCGCGGGTTTAGGGGGACACTTTTACAGTAGGTCTGCTGGACTGACTCCAGGGGTCTATCTCTGTCTATCTCTGAGACAGAATGAACAGTGAGCCTTGACAAGTTTCGAAGCTCAACTCTCAAGTCCTCCAAGCCCCACCTTTCAGCAGGGAAAATCAGTCACAATATTTCCTTTTACAGTAGCAGTGATGAGCTGCTCTGCCTCTAGCCTGTCCGCTTCCCTCTCTAGACTGTAAACTCCCCCTTTTAGATGGTAAGCTCCCCTTCAAGACTGTCCGCTCCTCGTCTAGACTTTAAGATCCCCCTCTAGACCATAAGCTCCTCCTCTATATTGTAAGCTTCCTCCTCTAGACTATAAGCTCATTACGGGCAGGGAATATGTCTGCCAACTCTGTTATTTATTTGTTTATTTATATTAATGTCTGTCTCCCCTATAGACTGTATGCTCATTGTGGACAGGGAATGTTCATTCATTCATTCATTCAATCATATTTATTGAGCACTTACTGTTTGCAGAGCACTGTAGTAAGCTCTTGGGAAGCTCCTCTCCCCCTCGTCCCCCTCTCCATCCCCCCATCTTACCTCCCTCCCTTCCCCACAGCACCTGTATATATGTATATATGGTTGTACATATTTATTACTCTATTTATTTATTTATTTATTTATTTTACTTGTACATTTCTATCCTATTTATTTTATTTTGTTGGTATGTTTGGTTCTGTTCTCTGTCTCCCCCTTTTAGACTGTGAGCCCACTGTTGGGTAGGGACTGTCTCTATGTGTTGCCAATTTGTACTTCCCAGGCGCTTAATACAGTGCTCTGCACATAGTAAGCGCTCAATAAATACGATTGATTGATTGATTGATTGAAGTACAAGTTGGCAACATATAGAGACAGTCCCTACCCAACAGCGGGCTCACAGTCTAGAAGGGGGAGACAGACAACAAAACAAAACATATTAACAAAATAAAATAAATAGAATAAATATGTACAAGTAAAATAGAGTAATAAATATGTTCATTCATTCATTCAATCATATTTATTGAGCGCTTACTGTGTGCAGAGCACTGTACTAAGTGCTTGGGAAGTACAAGTTGGCAACATATAGAGATAGTCCCTACCCAACAGCGGGCTCACAGTCTAGAAGGGGGAGACAGACAACAAAACAAAACATATTAACAAAATAAAATAAATAGAATAAATATGTACAAATAAAATAAATAAATAAATTGAGTAATAAATACCTACAAATATGTATACATATATACAGGTGGTATGGGGAGGGGAAGGAGGTAAGGCGGGGGGGATGGGGAGGGGGAGAGGGGGAGAGGAAGGAGGGCGCTCAGTGTGTGTCTGTTATTTTATAATACTGTACTCTCCCAGGAGTACAGTGCTCTGCATATAGTAAGCGCTTGATAAATACTGCTGATTGATTACTCTTCTGCTAATTCAAGATCCATATGATTTTCAACCATTGAGAAAAATCCAGGCAGATATTTTGAAATTGAACCATATTTCCATATGTACATTCTCCTCTTTCGCCTGTCGAAAATGCCCTGTTTGTGATGCCTTTCCCCTTTAGCTTTCATCACAATAACACTGTAAGATATACCAAGAGGAACATGGTGCAGAAGACGTTTCATTCATCCATTCAATTGTATTTATTGAGCGCTTACTGTGCTCAGAGCACTGTACTAAGCGCTTGGGAAGTACAAGTTGGCAACATATTGGCCGATTGAAGGCACCCAGATTAGTATACCTACTAGCCCGCTGTGACTCGTTACAATTAAAATAAATAAGAGGACGAGCCAGAAGTATTCAATAACAGCTAGTCAGCCACCGTCTATATATAAATATTATAAATATCATATGCCGTAGTGGAAAGCACATGAGCCTGGGAGTCCGATGCCGTGGGTTCGAATCCCGGCTTTGCCCCTTGCCTGCTGAGTGACCTCAGGCAAGTCACTTAACTTCTTTGTGCCTCAATTCCCTCACCTGTAAAACGGGGATTAAATCCTCCTCCCTCTAATTTAGAGACTGTGGGCCGTATATTGCACAGGAACTGTGTCCAACTTGATTATCTTGTATCAACCTCAGTACTTACCACAGTGCCTGGCATGTAGTAATTGCTTATTAAATACCACACCAAAAAAAAAAGTCATCTTTCTTAAAGCTTCCATTATTTCCGATTAGGTCCCTAACCCAATTCCTAGAAAGCATCTTCCAGAATTCCAGTATCTATTTCGCTGTCTTGGTCACACCTTCTTCCAGGCAGTGAAAAACCCTTATTCTTTGGCTCAGGTCTTTCTAGCTTTAGCTTTTTGAATTTAAAGAAAACTTTACTCCTTCCTTGCAGTGTCTCTTTATTCTAGAGTGTTCTTTAGTAATAATAATAATAATAATAATAATAATAATAAGAATGATGGTGATGATGGCATTTGTTAAGTCCTTACTATGTGTGAAGCACTGTTCTAAGCGCTGGGGGGATACAAGGTGATCAGGTTGTCCCATGTGGGGATCACAGTCTTAATCCCCATTTTACAGATGAGGTAACTGAGGCATAGAGAAGTTAAGTGACTTGCCCAAGGTCACACAGCTAAGTGGCAGAGCCATGACCTCAGGCTCCCAAGCCCAGGCTCTTTCCACTGAGCCATGCTGCTTCTCTGCTTCTCTTCTTTGCTGCCTGGGGCAGACCACAGATCAATATGGGCAATTAATTTGTCCTTCCCTACTGCATGCACAGAGTTGATCACTTCAATTCTCATTCGGAATCAGCTCATTGTCTTTTTCACCATCATCGATGGCATTTATTGAATATTTACTGTGTGCAGGGCACTGTACTAAGCACTTGAGCATAAAAAAAAGTTCTTCCAGTTCCCTATACCTTAATCCCTCACTAGGGGAGTAAATAATTTTACATTTCTGAATATGCCACCTGATCTAATCGTTTTGATCAATCAATCAATCATATTTATTGAGCGCTTACTGTGTGCAGAGCTTGGGAAGTACAATGATCTCTCTTCTCTGGTGACCCTCAGTTAGTAATCGGCTAGGGTGCTGAAGTTAAGGAGCTCACACTAGTTTTCAAGGATTATTATTGTAATGATCATCATTTAATTGTGCAGCTCCTCTTTATTTACTACTTAATTTTCTCAAGTGCTTACTACTGTGCTCTGTACATAGTAAGCACTCGATAAAAACCATTCATTGATTGATTTTTAAAATCGATTGCTAATCCCTGCCTCCTATCTCTCATTCATTCATTCATTCATTCATTCAATCGTATTTATTGAGCACTTACTGTGTGTAGAACACTGTCCTAAGCTCTTGGGAAGTACAAGTCGGCAACATACAGAGACGGTCCCTACCCAACAGCGGGCTCACAGTCTAGAAACGGGAGACGGACAACAAAACAAAACATGTAGACAGGTGTCCAAATCGTCAGAACAAATAGAATGAAAGCTATATGCACATCATTAACAAAATAAATAGAATAAGTAAATATGTACAAGTAAAATAAATAAGCAAACAAAATTAAGTAAACAAATAAAGTAAAGTAAGAGAATAAAGTAATAAAGTAAATTAATAAAGTATAATAAACGAGTAAAATCTCTCCCCACTCCAGTGCATACTACACTCTGCTGCCCAGATCGTTTTTCTACAGAACTATTCAGTCCATGTTCCTCACTCCTGACGTGCATCTAGCTTTATTTCTATTTATTCTGATGACTTGACACCTGTCCACATGTTTTGTTTTGTTGTCTGTCTCCCCCTTCTAGACTGTGAGCCCGTTGTTGGGTGGGGACCGTCTCTATACGTTGCCAACTTGTAATTCCCAAGCACATAGTACAGTGCTCTGCACACAGTAAGTGCTCAATAAATACGATTGAATGAATGAATGAATGGTTGCCCATCCACCTTTGCATCAAATTCCTCACCATTGGCTTTAAAACACTCAATCACCTTGCCCCCTCTTACCTTACCTCTCTGACTTTCTGCTATAACCCAGATTTCCCTCCCACTTTGCCGCTCTATTGTGAATTTTACTAACAGTAGCTTCATCCCTCCAGTCACACCACCCACATCCTGCCTTCTGGCCTGGGCCGCCGTCCCTCATCAAATCTGACAGTTGATCGCTCTCTCCACCATCAAAACCTTATTGAAGGCACACCTCCTCCAAGAGGCCTTCCCCGACTAAGCCCTCGTGTCTCCTTCTCCTATTCCCTTCTGCGTCGCCCCTGAACTTGGATTTCCACCCTCTGTACTCTCCCAAGCATTTAGTACAGTGCTCTGCACACAGTAAGCACTCAATAAATACAACTGATTGATTGATTTCTTCACCCGTCCCTCAGCCCCACACCTCTAATGTAAGTATCCTTAATTTATCTATATATATTAATATTAATGTCTGTATTTTTCTACATATATTAATATTAATGTCTGTATCCCCTGCTAGACTGCAAGCGCTTTGTGGACAGCGGATGTTATACTGTACTCTCCCAAGTGCTTGGTACAGTGCTCTGCACAAATAAACGCTCAATAAATACGATTGATTAATTGATTGGATTGCTTGCTGTGTGCTAGTGAGATAAAAGACAGCATGACTTAGTGAGAAGAAATGTGGGTTTGGGAGTCAGAAGATGTGGGTTCTAATCCCAGCTCTGCCACTTTCATTCATTCATTAATTCAATCGTATTTATTGAGCACTTACTGTGTGCAGAGCACTGTACTAAGCGCTTGGGAAGTACAAGTTGGCAACATATAGAGACGGTCCCTACCCAACAATGGGCCTTGGGCAAGCCACCTAACATCTCTGTGCTTCAGTTACCTCATCTGTAAAATGGGATTTAAATTGTGAGCCCCATGTGAGACAACCTGATTACCTTGTATCTACCCCAGTGCTTGGCGCATGGTAAGCACTTACCAAATACCGTAATTATTATACAGGAAAATCTCTTTATTTTGAAACACAAGGATTCAAAAAATTAAATCTTGACTTAACCAGGTGTTACTTCTCTGAATTTTCACTAAAGGATGACGGGCAGCTCTTTGAAAGGAGAATTATCATTTAGTCATCTTATCATCGTCATCATCATCAGTGGTAGTGATCGAGCAGCTGTGAGCAGAGAGGGCATTAGCACTGTGAGCCTTGGCTGGTGAAATATATGAGCCAATCCTTCCTCTTGAAGCATTTGTTTGCAGTAGGATGGGGAAAGCAAACGGATATCCATGTCTGAATGTGTCACAGTGTACGAGAACAGACGTACATAAAACTCAAGTACATAAATCCAGTATGAATAAAAAGTAAATGATGAGGTGGATGAGATCTGGGATGATCAGAAAGGGGGAGGTATTGCTTTGAATGATACGATATTTTAAAATAATATTATTATTAATAATGATAATAATAATTGTAGTATTCATTAAGTGCTTACTATGTGCCAAACACCGTGCTAACCAGTGGGGCCAGATATGCAAGATGATCAGGCCCAACGTGGGCCTCACAGTCTAAGTAGGAGGGAGAATGGGTATTAAATCCTCATTTTGCAGATGAGGGAACCGAGGCAGAGAGAAAGCGAAGTGACTTGCCCACAGCAGGCAAGTGGTGGAACCAGGATTAGAACTCAGGTCCTTCGGCTCCCAGGCCCGTGCTCTTTCCACTATAGGCCATGCTGCTTCTTATATAAATGTATATTAGATTAAGTGAGTTTTGCCCTGGAATCTGGAGCATTTTTGTTGTTGTTGTTTCTTTTTGCAAATACCGTAGTCACAGCCTCATCCTCCCATACAGACATGGCTCCCTCCCTGTAACATTAATCAACTTGTACTTCCCAAGCGCTTAGTGCAGTGCTCTGCCCACAGTAAGCGCTCAATAAGTATGATTGAATGAATGAATGAATTAATCAACCGAGGTATAGATACATAGATAGGTAAGCACTTATAAAAGTCAGGAGTATTAGCACTCTTAAGAAGTTCAGTAATATTTGTTTTAGGGTGTGGATAAGGAGAGAGATTAATCAATCAATCAATCGTATTTATTTAGCGCTTACTGTGTGCAGAGCACTGTACTAAGCGCTTGGGAAGTACAAGTTGGGAAAGCAAGAGTTCTCTTCTCCACTCTAAGCCGCATGTATCGTCCTAGATTTTGCCTCCCCGAAAAGAAGTATTTTAAGAAGACGTATGCAGAACCTAGTGCATTTTAAATCCATCGATATGGGTGTATTTGATATGCTAGCGGCTACATAACTGCATAATGAAAACTACAGGTTTCTGTTAGTACTCACCACTAAATCCAAGCACCAGAAAAGTGTTAAGGACGGACATAAAAATCCTGCAGGTATCACTTGCTTTCTTACCTAATCAGCACTTTGTGGAAGAGATGAAAGAAATAGTTTTGCTGAAAGTGTTTAAACCCACACTTCATGGAGGGAAGCAAGCAGTTTTAGACTGTGAGCCCACTGTTGGGTAGGGACCGTCTCTATGTGTTGCCAACTTGTACTTCCCAAGCACTTAGTACAGTGCTCTGCTTTGAAGC